>NW_019154093.1:34578684-34780788 GCF_002288905.1 Enhydra lutris kenyoni
AAAGGAGGAGGGGGGAGGAGGAGGAGATAAGTGGAAGAAGAAGGAGAAGGGGAAGAAGAGGAAGGGGAAGGGAAAAGGGAAAGGGAAGGGATAGGGATAGGAGAAGAAGAGGCAGAGGAAGAAGAGGAAGGAGGAGGAGGAGAAAGAGGAGGAGGACAAGAGGGGAGGGGGAAAAGGGGCAGAAGGGAAAAAGGAAATGAAGAAAGGCAGACAGACAGATAATTCCTATATTTAGGGCCCTCTCCAGAGCAAGAGAAATCCGAGAAGGTCCTGACTCACCCACAGAGATGAAATGCATTAGTAGGAAGTTCTGGCTCCGGAAAGCCCCAAGGAATTGTCTGAAAAATGCTCACAAAGAAGTCCTTCTGGATTCATAGGCAATGCTGGGTTTTTCGCTGTCATCCTGAGACCACCCTAAGGGGCAGATTCTGTTTCTTCACAGCCCTGTACTGAGACTAGAAGGTTCAGTTAAAGCGGTGAGCTCCCACATCAAGGAGAGTGTAAGTGGCAGGAGTTGAAGTTTGTTTTCATTGGCAGGGAAAATCCTGGACCAGAGAAATGGAGAAGGAATAGAAGGTGTTTTATAATAAAACACAGATCTTTGAAAAAGATATCGTTCAGAAGGACTCTCTAATATATATCATGGTTTGTATTTTGTATTTGTATTTTATGTTAAAAAAATGAGACGGGGATGCCTGGTTGGCTATGTTGGTAGAGTGTGCGACTCTAGATCTCAGGGTCCTGATTCAAGCCCTACCTTGAGCACAGAACTGACTTAAAAAAGACACAAAACAATGAGATGATACACAGCAAGCTCCCAACAAACACCCAATAAAAGTGTTGTAATATTAGCATCAACATTGGAGAAAAGCAACTCTGCTGATTTCTTCTGCCAACGTAACCCAGATGCCCACAGGAATCAAGAGGAACCATAGAGTCTAGTTTGGAATATTGAAAGGGAAAGATAGTTCTTTTCCATCGATGATGCTAATTCAGACTTTAAATGCAGGAGGATGACCCAGTCGGGATGCCAGAGCCATCCCAGGGGCAAGTTGCTGCATGTCACAGGGGTCCTCAGCTGACTCCTGGAGGACGCTTGACCTGAAAGCCCTGAGAGCCCAGACTCCTCCACCTGCCCCTCTCAGCTCCAGCCAGCTGGGAGAATGGCGCTAAAGATCGCATTTGCTTAGAAGGTGCAGGCTTAGGGTAAGGGCCTCAGCTAAATCCTCTAGAGACGTGCCCACGCTTAGGCCGCCCAGCAACCTGTGAGGCCAAAACTCTTACTATTGTCCCAATCTCACAGAAAGGGAAAGAAACCTTCCAAGGAGTTAAAGAGCATGCCCAAGGAAGAGTCAGTTTTCTGATTCCAAGACCCGTCCTTAACTCCTTCGGTCACCTCGGGAATCTCTGGCAGACACCCTGCACCCAGTCCTGCAGGAAGGGCCTCCTCCTCCTCCGCTCATTTGCTCTGACTCGAAAACCATCCCCATCCCCTGGCTGCCCAGAACTTGAGTCAGGGTATTTTTCCTCTCCTGGGAGTCTTTGTGAAGGACGAATTCAGCTTCCTGGTTCCGCACCTGGGTTTTGGCAGCGCAGAGAGGACTCATGACTCTGAGCATGGGGGCCCTAGGGACAGTATGCGTAAATACCAGACACAGCTGTGGCTCCTTTTGCACACACTGTTCTCGGAGGGGCTGAGCACACGCTCCCCTTTTGGGTACTAAATGACATCTGGGGGTCATCCCGCACGGGTCAAGATGCCTATTCCTTTGCAGAAAGAAACGGGCTCCCCCCACCACTGCTGGTATAAAGTGCCTGATGTTAGGGAGAAAGCTGACAGGAAGTAGTAGTGAAGCTGGACCAGGCTGGCTCTCCCATCCCAGATGATTCTCACCATCTCCTCTCTCTGGAGTGGAGGCAGCACCCGCCAAAGCCTGTACCTCCTGCCAGCAAGATGGTACAGTCTTAGAACCAACACAGAGCATTTTGGGGGAAGAACGCTTAATCAATCCTCTAGGCTTGAGGCAGGAATTTTCTTCCTTGTCTCTATGTAGGCCTTTGAGAGGCATCTCTGATAGAGACATACCTACCATGGGTGCCCGAAGTTCCCAAATCCCACATCAGCTGCAAGAGAGGAGGTCGGCCACTTGCTTGAATCCTCATGTCCTTCTAGAAAGTATTTGCCTTACTCCACATTATCTTTAAGATCCTCATAGAGAATTCTCTAGAGTCTATATTGAAGATTTCATGATAACCTTGATCTCCTTCTATAATATATCCCTGTTTCTTATCATCGAACCCAAACCCATGAGCCAAGAAAGTGTTGAGCTCAGAGAAATGGACTGAGATCAGCCAAACTGCCATTGTTCAGGTCACCTGAAAACAGCCTCCGTGAGGTAGATTTGTACCCAGATGTTTCTTGGAGAGTGCTCTTGGAACAATGTCCATGAGGGAATGAGGGAAATGGAACCAAGCACGGGGAGAGGTTGAATTACAGAGAAACAGAGGGTCCGGCGGAGCCCACATGAGAGCGCTGAAGCTGGGCTGGCCTTCCAGAGAGGTCCTAAATTAGCCTCTCTGCACGGCCCTGCCCCCCGGATGAGTGAGGTATGAGTTCGGATGAGGCAGTTACCTCTGATTGAGAGCAGTTCTCCAAGACGGAGTCAGTCATGAGCTGTCCACATGTGGCTATCACTCTAAGCCACTGGAGAGGTGTACTGAGAGCCTTTCTTCTGAGGGGGCCTTTGGGTGGTACTCCACGGCATCTGCTACACAGACTAGCTTCTCACACTGCAGGAAACAGAGTCCTAGGGAAGGAAGGTAGGTGGCCCTGGGTTACACAGGAAGGTGACGGAATAAATACAGTACTCGGCACTCCCAGCCTCAAAGTGTTTTCTCTTTCATACCAATAAATATATCATTTGCTGGCCATCTTCCTTGTGCCAGCCAATATGTTACTCATGTTATATGGAGTCTTACACTAACAACTGAGATCAAACCCTGTACTGGGGGTATTACTACCTTCATTTTCTAATGGAGGAAACTGAGGTCTTAAACATACGTGGTAGCCTAGCCAACCGCCTGGCATGTGTGACAGGGCTGTCGGTCTTCAAAGCCTATACTCTCAACCCCCACCTCCATCCCTATAATTCAGCCAGTAGCTTCCTCCATAGGGCTGCAAATCATGTTGCCTCTGTGACCATCAACAAAGAAATTGAGGAACAAGTTATCTTTCCTGCACAGCAATCCCTCACCCCACGGGAACTGCTATTTTGGTCATCATTTGAGATTCTTGCCCATCGCAAGTCCCATGCATGCTTAATGAAATGAATTTCTATGTTACCCAACAAAGAAGGCCTGTGGGTCAAACCCTGTGACTAAACATCATTTCAGCCATTTAGCAAATATTTGGTGGGTGCTCACCATGTGCTGGCATCACGCTAAGCCTTTCACATTTTCTCTCAGACTGCCCAATGAGGTCAGTGTTTTTATCCGTAATTTATAAATGAGAAAAACACAGGCTCAGAAAGTTCAATCACTCACCCAAGACAACACAGCCTGGATTTAAATGCAGATCTGATTGGTTTCCACAGGGCTTTACTCTTCACTGTTAGTAAATAAATATGTATCAAATTCATGTGCATTGCCCAGCACTGTGCAGAGCTCTAAAAGGGACGAAATGCTCCCATTCCTTGTCTTCACTGGTGTTACATTCTAGAGCAGGAGTCAAAAATACAAATGTCTAGCAGGGGCTTGGAGTAAGTGAATGCTTGGAGACTATGTGGGAGTGGAGTGGGACTCCCAGGTTTCTGTGGCCAGTGGCTACACAACTCCAGCCAAATATTGCTATGTGAAAACGTGGGCCCAGGGCTGCCAGATTTCCCATTTTCCAAGAGCAGCCAGCAATCTGCATCTTATATGAAATACCTTGCTATTTGAGACTTGGGAACTTATCCAAGCATTCTGTAATCATTACTGTGGGGCAAACAAAAGGCCTATGCAGGCCAGATTGAAACCTGGCTTACCACGAATGCCATCTTACACTGAGGTTCCCAGACAGTCCGCCCACCTGAGTCCAGATCAGTCTCACACTGCAAGGTCAAGAGCACATTACACTCTCCCCAGGTCTGGAGCCCTGGTCCATGCTCCAGGAAGCTTCGAGGAGTGTCTCTAAGTTTTCTAGCTAGAGGAATCCTACAGCCTCTGCAGAGCCGCTCTCTTATTCCTTGAAGCTCCATTCTTTCCTGAGCCAAGGCTATTAGCTGACCAACTTCTGTCAGGAAATAGCCTGATTGTGGGCGTCTGTAAGTAGTAAGACATGGCTACGTGACGACTGGTCAGAGCCTTCTTCCCGCTTCTCGTTCCTGCTGCCACCAGATGGTTCTGAGATAATGCCACATCTTTCCTGCAAGAAATAACATTCCCAAGCCATTTGTCTAATCCTCTCTGATCATCCTGGGAATGCAATTTCTCAGCCTCTCCCCTCTTGTCATCACTTCCCCTGTCTTATCTTCAGAGAGCTAGGGGACTTGAGCTGGTCACTTTCCAAGGAGAGTCTGGGAGGTCAGGGGCTCACGTAGATGGTATCAACGGGCAGACTCAAAAGTTCCGACTCACCCTTGGATGCTTACAATGTGATTGTGACCACCTTGTCATTCCCCCAAATTATTTGTGATCCCAATCTCACTCATTCTCTCTACTGTTAAGATTCTTGTTCTCTGATCAAATAAGAGAAGTTCTCACCTCTGACAAATCCCCCCAGAGGCAAAAACAAGATGATCGTTGTTCACAAACCTGGCATCAAGCCAAGATATGATCTCTTATCCCAAGCTGTTCCTATGGTCCTCAACATGATTACAGCTACAGTTAGCCATCCCTTTTTATTTTATTTTTTATTTAATTTTTAAAAAGATTTTATTTATTTATTTGACAGAGAGAGGCACAGCGAGAGAGGAAACACAAACAGGGGGAGTGGGAGAGGGAAAAGCAGGATTCCCACTGAGCAGGGAGCCAGATGAAGGGCTTGAACCCAGGACCCTGGGATCATCACCTGAGCCAAAGGCAGATGCTTAACAACTGACCCACCCAGGTGCCCTTAGACATCCCTTTTCTCTGCAAATGACAACAAACTCAAGGAGTGGGGATGTACTCATGGTTACCACCTGCTCCTGAATAGTAATTAGTAGGAGGGGGAATTTGGCTCCAGAGATGAGATCATTATTAGCTGGAAGAAAAAGCTGGCAGGAAAAAAATGGCACCATTATCCTGGATCATTCATCTTTTTAGATATGAAACTAATGGCTGACATGCCAAGACCTGAGGGTTTAAAACCCAGGGACTATGGAAGATACTTGGAATAAGTTGCTTGACACAGGTGAATCTTGGCCCTAGAAATGTTCATATGTGACATTTCAGTTATTTTCAAACTACCCTCCAAAGACCATGTTATGCCACCATTTTAAAATTTCATTGAGACACAAATTTGGATAACACTATGAAAAGCAAGTTATCAGGTTCTCTGTGGAGTTTTAATACATAATTTCACATAATCTTCACAAAGAGCCCTATTGAGGAGATAGCATTATGCTCACCTTACAGATCATTATATAAGAGATCATGAGCTATGGTAATAGTCATGAAGATGAGGACTTGAGAAAGTCTCAAAAAGTATCTCCTTTGCATGTCAGGAGACCAACTTGCCTCATCTCTACTTGGAACAATCCAGCTGAAAGAAAAGTCATGAGTGCAATGATCTGGAGAAATCTTCTAACTGTGACAAGCATTAGCCGAGGCCTCCCTGGATTTTGAGATCTAGGTAGAGATCGCACAGCCTCTCACTTGACCATCTAGGAGAGCCTTACTCTCAGTCATTTGCCAGTTCTGTGGGCATTACACTCACATGGGCAACTCCCCTGAGTGTAAAAACTGTCTCTATTCCTTTGGGAGTCAGTACCCCCGGCCAACATTTCAAAGGTTTCCATAAAAATCCACACACATGTTTTAGGGTTTTATAGACTTTGCAGAATGTTGGGGAGGGGGAAGGTGGGAAGGTGTGGATAAGGAGAGAATGTATGATGAAGCACACAGTAAGCCACCATTTGACTTACCTCCCTCCCTCCCTTCCCCCTTTTTGAAATTCTCATCTCCTCTTACGCAATCCCCTGGTCCTCTTCACCAAAGTGGCCCCAGCCAACTCCCAGAACTTGAGAGGTTTAGATTGGCCTCAAGTGAGGCTATCAACGTGTTTTCCTATGCAAATGTTCTTGTATCTATTGCTGAAGGAATAAAAATCTCTCCCTTTGGTGATATAACCAGGAGAACTGCCCTAAAATGGAGCAGGCTGTCTTCGGAAATAGGGTGATTGATTTCTTTTTGTAAACCAAACAGATAGAGAGCCATTTAGGGGCACATGGGGAAGGATTAAATAGATGGGTATGCCAAACTACTTTTAAGATCCTTCCAACCCAGAGAATCTTTAGTGCAAGAGTTCTGAGCATGCCCAGACTGATAGCAAACAAATCAGGACTGGCTTCCATGCTCCACGTGTGCAGGAGTACGGGCGGATAATTTACCCCCTCCACCACCCCTTGCCCACATCTGTAGACTACAAGTGATAATAAGGGACAAAATGTTTCTGTTATTTAGCACAATGCCACAGTGTCATTCAGTAACAATGCTCTTACTGCATGGCGAGGGCACCATACAAGAAGACTGCAGGCATGATCTTTATTTTATTGTCATTGTGTTGTTTGGCAGGTTGTCCAAGTCTAAGAGGCAGCAGAATCTAATAAATAGAGTACCCAATTAGGAGTCAAAGGAAGTAAACTCCAGCACCACGCTTGGTACATAAGATCTAAGCGATGTTCAAGATACCAGTTGATTGCTCTGGGCCTTGTTTTCTTCACCTGAAACTGCGACATGATGACCACGATCCTCTTTGACGACCTCAGATGTCATGAGAGTTACATGAGAAGATTAAGGTAACCATGCTTTGAAATTTTTAATTACCTTAAAGATCAGTTAACATGGCAATATTTGCCATATGTGCCTTAGATGCCCATCACATTCATTGGTTCTCTTTTTGTTAATTGACATACATATGACATTTGTATTGATATACAATATGATATTTATTTCAGGTTTACAACATATTGGTTCAACAATTCTGTGTGTTATGCAGCTCTCCATGGTAAGTGTGGTCAACATATGTCACCACAACGTTATTACAATATTATTGACTATATTTCCCATGCTCTGCTTTTCATGTCCATGACTTACTCATTTTATAACTGGAAATGTGGATCTCTTAGTCTCTTTTATCTATTTTTCTCATGCCCCATCCCAACCTTTCTGAGTCCTCCTCTCCCCAGTGCTTTTGTGTTGTCCCCAGTTTGTCTGGGACTCACCAACTTATTCATGTCCTAGAGAAATAACGCCAAATCTCCACCCTCAATTCCTCTACCTCCCACCCCTGAGAGACTACTGTTCCATAGTCCCTACTGCCTGTCCGTTTAAGAATTTATCAATGACTTTGTAAGCTACCTTTCTTTGAAAGTATATTTATATTTTCAGTAGAAGTCTTCTAGAGACATTGTCCCACAAACCAACAATAAGGTAAGAATAGTGAAATTAACTTCAGAGGGAACGGACATGATAGTGTCTGTGCAGTTTAAAACAGCCTGCTTTGTCTACAAGTGGGCCAAGTCTGCTCTGTTTTGTGTCCTGTTGGAGCATCTACCCCTAGCCCTGTAGGGCAGACACCTGTATCCTCGGAACAGCTTTCATTCTATGCCAAACTGCCTCTCCTGTATGGCCTGAGGCAGAGGCATGGACAAGATGACCTCAAGCCTTCCCTTCCAATTCTTGGAATTAAATATCAAAGAGATTGCAGGCAAAGCAATTGCAACCTTTTCTCATTTCAACAACAAACATTTGCTAAATCTCTCCAGTAAACCAGGCACTATGTCAGAATCAGAACACATGAAACTCTGAACATGCAACATAGCCCCAAACTGGATACTAATCTCTTTCCATGAAACTAAATAAAGGTACCATTAATTCCTGATATTCCAAAGGAAAACAAAACAAAACAAAAAAACTTTTCACATGCAGTTTCTCGTTTGTTCTTCAAATAACTCTGTGATCAAATAACTGATATTCCCATTTAACATAGGAGGCCATCAGAGGCTCTGCAGGCTTGAGGGATTTGCTTAATGTCAAAGAATCACCTATTGGTGGCGCTGAAATTTGAGAGGGCAGGAACTTTAGGGAACACAAGCTTATTTTCCTTAGTCTGTGCCATCTGTCTTTGAGATTCTGGACCTGGTTAAATGACTAGTGCAAACCAAAAAAGAGGTATTACATGATCAACTCACCTTAGTCCATCTGATGTATCAGATGTCTCTACCCTTATACCCTTGCTCTCTCTGTTGTAGATGCTGGGCTAAGGCAAATGCAAAGACAAGAGTGGATTTGCATGCTCCAAAAAGGCCTCACAGACCTTGAAGGCAGTGTCACCTGTTTGAGTCATGACCTTTCTCTTTATCAGAAGGGCCTGACTTCACAGCACATTTCAAAACTAGAGTGGGAGAGTTATGCACAAAACCAGAGAAGTCTCTAGGCTTTTTGGATAGGGACAATAATTTGGTCAGAGGACTTTAACTCTTCATTGGGGTCCAAAGAGGACTGTAGCTATCTGCAGTTTCCATGACAACCGCCTTTTTCGCAGTAAGCAGATCTGCCCCAAGCACAGTGGAAGTTGTAATCAGTTCTTAATAAATGTTCACAAATGACTGATCAATGACTGGAAATAACATCTCCCTTCTCCTGTATACACTTAATCATTCCCAACAGTGAGTTCATAAGGGCTTCTTTTGCATTAGAAGGAAATTTACTCTAGTATTCACGGAAGCCGACATAAGTAGATTTAGATAAACATTCTCTAAGCCATTAATAGTTCCACCCTTTCTAAAAATAACCTTTAACTCGAATTTCTCCAGGCTAAATCCTCTTGGGTCTCAACAACTCTGTATCAGAAAAGCATTTCGGGGTGCCTGGGTGGCTCAGTCGTTAAATGTCTGCCTTTGCCTCAGATCATGATCCTAGGATCCTGGGATTGAGCCCCGCATTGGGCTTCCTGCTCTGAGGGAAGCCTGCTTCTCCCTCTTTCACTCCCTGTGCTCATGTTCCCTCTCTCACGGTCTCTCTCTCTCTCTCTCTGTGTCAAATAAATAAATAAAATCTTGAAACAAAACAAAACAAAACCAAAACAAAACAACCCTAGCATTTCTTGGGCTTTTCTCCCACCTGCAAAGGCAATAATTCTGGCCACCTCCAATGCCTCTTTGCTCATTCTGGGAGTCCCTAGGAAGTGGCCACCTTCAGCAGCACTCTTGGCTACCATTGTCCTCTTTTCTCATTAAGCCTTGTAGCAGTGATGTCTTCTGTCATGGCCAATGCCAACAAGACTCCGTGACATGACTTTCCTGCTGGAGCCTGGTGACCTCTCCATTCCAGATGCAAGTTAACTTTGGCTCAGGTGATATTCATTCATGTGGATATGCCATTTTGAGGCCAAACCACCTGCTTTCCATATGTGTTTGGAACTGTATCCTAGGACAAGTACAACTTAAACTATCAAGATGGCATCTCTGCTACAAAGCTAAAGCAAGCAACTGCATTGGCCTTTTTTCCAGATAAAGTGGAATTTGCCTAGATTTGATGATCTGGTGATGATAAGTATGCTGGCAACATTTGGTTTGCTTTTATTTCTGGTATAAATAGTTAAGCTAATCCTACTCCTCATTCATCAGATGCCTGGAAGGAGGAGAATTGAGCTCATTTTCTCCCTCCTCTGGGAAAAGGAAGAAAAAGTAGAAACATGGGGCACAGTCCCTTGATGGATCTGAGTGACATAATTTCTCTACCAGAAGTTGAGACACATGTCTGACAAGTGAGTTTATGAGGGTAATAGAACAGATGATTTGAAATGAACTTTTATTAAGATGCTGAATTTGTTTGTTATTTCCTGCCTTATTCCATACAGCAGTTAATAAAGCTGTCAGGGATATTTAAAGACAGCAAAGAAACTTAAACAAGAAACACATATAAATAAAAAAGACAAACATGACTGAGGCATAAAATAGACTTGGAATGAGGGTCATACAAAAATACCACTCATGAGGCTCTACGCTTCCCAGTAAAAACACATAAAAAGAAGCCTGATCAGTTATGGGATTCCTAGATTTCTCAGGATTCATTTTAAATTTCTCAAGAAAAGATAGCTATTTTTGATACCAAATAAAAATAAATTGCTCCCAAGTGGATGGATAAAGTGAGTTCCATGAATAATTTTAGAAAATGCAGTCCACAAAACCCAAGAAAGCATCCAACGGGCAGAGGGTGATTCTAAGTACAGAAATGGAGGATGAAAGGAGTCCCCGCCAGAACGGGAGGCTTTGCCCTCTTTTCCTCACTCCCTGCTGGCCTTTCCCTTTCCTGTGTTTTGCTCTATCTGGCACTCCTCTTTTTACTCCTTTTTTCTCAGTGGCTCTATCCCTCTGTCAGCCTCTCTCTCTCTCCTTCAGTAAAGTTGTTTCCTCTTCCTGTCCTAAAGCTCAGAAAAAACATTGTCCAAGGGCTTTGAACCAGACCTATGTTTCAGCCTAATCTCTATCCCCAAACATCTATTCGATATTTAGCAAGTGTTTCTTGAACTCTAACTTAGGTGATCCAATCTTGTCTCAAGACTTTAGGGGCACCTGGGTGGCTCAGTTGTTAAGCGTCTGCCTTCTGCTCAGGTCATGATCCCAGAGTCCTGGGATCGAGCCCCACACTGGGCTCCCTGCTCAGTGGGAAGCCTGCTTCTCTCTGTCTCACTTCCCCTCCTTGTGTTCCCTATCTCACCATCTCTCTGTCAATTAAATAAATAAATAAAATCTAAAAAAAAAAAAAAAAAGACTTGAAACATCACCTGTATACCCACATCTCCCAAGCTCACACATCTGGTCCTGACCTCTCTCCTGGCATCCCAACTTGTATATCCAATGCCTCCGAACATCCATCCCCACTCAAATGTCTGATAAGCCTCTCAAAGTGTCCATGTCCAAAGTTCCATGAAGTCTAGGATCTTCTTCCAAAGCTTCTTGGGCCCCAATCTACTGCATCACAGGAAATGGATCTCCATTTACCCAGCTACTCAAGTCAGTTTTCTTTTCCTGCTCCAACTAAAGACATTATGAAATTTTTCTGCTCTAGCTTGGAAGCAGACCCCCAAACCCAGCCACTTTTTCCATCCCCATACCATCAGCCCAGTGCAATTCTCTCTCCTCTGTTCTACTGCTAAAAAACCCTACACAATTTCCCTGTTTTGAATCTAGCCCTGTTCACAGACTGATCTCCACACAGCCTCTGCAGTAATTTAGTTACAACTAAATCAGATCCTGGCACTTTCTTGCTCAAAACCCTCCAATGCTGCCCTTGTCTTGAATAAAACCTAAATTTCCTATCAGGGAGTGGCTTCATGGTCGAACTGGCCTTGACTTTCTCCGAACTCATCATTAAGCACTTTCCCCTTAGACATTGTGCTCTAGCCTTACTTACTGGCCTTATTGCTCCCAGAACAGGCCAACCTGATTCCCACGGAGGGACTTTGCACTGGCTATTCCCACCACCTGTGTGTGGTCCCCCAGATCTTCTTAAGGGTCATCCTTTCCTTCATTCTGGTGTGTCAAATGCCATCCCTTCAAAGAGGTCTTCCTCATCACCCTGCCCCATTACTCTCTATCCCCTCCTTTGCTTCCTTTTTCTGCACAGCTCTTACTGTGTTGAGTTACTTTATATGCTTGTTTATTTGTTGAATGTCTGTCTCTCTTAGGCAGACTGTGAATTGCCAGAGGCAGTCTTGCCTGCCTTGTTCCCACGGTACTGGGCACCTAGTGATGGTGCTTGGCACCTTAGACAAATTCAAAGCATTGTTGTTGACTGAAAGCTCAAATGTGCCAGACACATAGTGGACCTGGAGTGTCTATTAACTGAACGAATTAACATAACAGGTGCTGGCGACACAACAGGGCATAAGACAGGCAGGTCTGTATGCTCATGGCTCTTAGCCAAAAAGGCAGTCGTTAAATATTTAAGAACAATAAAATAAGAAGAGTGTTACAATAGAGAAAGTTCAGGGAAGTAACAGAGACCTCTAATACAATCTGCTATAGAATTTAACACCTTCAGTGTAAGGCCTTAAAAACTAACCTCTCCAGGGCCTAGAGTCTGTCCGTGTGCAAAGGTATTTTCAGATTTAGTACTATCGGTTGTGTGGTTTTTGCAAGGAAGAAAGGGGATGCATGTAAAATGCCTGGCACATAGTAAATGCTCAGTAAGTTTCAGCTACTACTGCTGTTATAGTAACATCTGTTCTACTTCATGAATCCCCTCAACATCTTTTGAACTACCTTCCTACATTTGGGAGGATGGTTTACACTTTGAATTCTGCTGTGCCGAGTTAGAAGGCCAAAGTCTCTTTCCTAGCCTTTTGTGAAGCCCGGAGGTCAGTACTTAAAGTTGTGCTTCCCCCAGCAATTTCAAGCTCTCTGATTAGAGACAGAGCAAGGTGTTGGTGCAGGCACCCCATTAACATCATCTTTTAATGGAAAGGGTGGCCGGAGTGTCCCGCTTTGAGGGACAGTGTTGGCTGAGAGTCAGACATTCTCAGGCTGGCATCATCGATGTGAGCCAAGGTATTTGTTTCCAGTAGTGGCAGCGGTGGGAATACCTCATCCACAAAGGGTCTGGGATGTTTTTTCTAGTTGAATAGCCTCTAACCCAGATTCCCTGGCTCTCCTTGCAGATTCTGTGAGTTCCTTAAGATCCTTAATAAATTCCTTTTCTGCTTAAATTAGTGAGGGTGAGCTCTGTGTTTGCCACTAAGAACCCAAGTGACCTATAGATCATCTGAATTAAGTGCTGTGCCTATCATATTGATTGTTGATCAAGGGCTTGTTCAGGTCAAAAGTATCAAGGAAGGGACCCTAGGGTAAAGGATCATTACTACCTCAAAGGCCACGTCTCCGCACAGCCTTTCCTGATGGCAGCTGGAGGGGCTCCCTCCCTCCCCTGCCTCCCACATGGTTGACGCTGCTTATTAACCCTTGTCATGATCACCTGGCCTGGGACATATTACAGGCTGTGTCTCATTTTTATCTTCCCTTCCAGTCTGCATTCATTCAGCTTTCACCGAGCACCTATTATGCGTCCGTCATTAAGGACACAGCTCACTTCCAAAGAATTTACAGTCTCCCCAGATGATGAGCCTGCAGGCAACAACTGAGAGGCTCTAGGGTGTTAGGTCAGCAGGATGTTAGGTTAACAGGAGAATGCAATGGCTGCGTGCCTCAGCTTTGGGATCAGACCGACCTAGGTGCAAATTCCAGTTCTGACACTCACTGTTGATTTTTGCGAAAGAATTTCATCTCTGATGCTTCAATGTCCTCACCCATAAAATAAAGTTCATCATTACTAATAGGGTGGATGTGAAAATCACATAAAACCCATATATGAAGTCCCAAAGATTGTCTGATTCTTTGAAAGTTTCAATACATGCCATTATTACAAACAATAACAAGCATGTCTGAGGATGTCAGGAAATCCTTCACAGAGGGAAACAGGCTTATTACTTAAAGGAAGCATTCTTAATCGGAGCAGGCAGGTGCACCTATTCAGGCTGTTTCTTAGTCAACAATTCTTCATTTTTAAAAATGGTTTCTTATAACATCCTGGGATGAGGAGTATCCTGTTTTGGTTCTTCTATTTTGCAAACAGAGAAAAATGTCAGAAGTTAATTAACTCCTTCAAGTGTGTATTCATTTCATTGCTTACCTAGCAAAGGCTTTCTGTGAGGGAAGACTGTGCAGTAAATCTGATTGGGTACCCACTCTGGGTGAAGGCTTTCAGAAAACCCAGAAACACGCAACCACTCACAGACACCGTGGTGCTCGAGGTGAAGCTACTGAAATAAAGAAACACACGGTGTAGGCAGAAAAGTTAGAGTGGTATTGGGCTAGAGTTACAGGAATAAAGAATAGCTTACAGTCCAGAGGGCTGGTCTAAGAAGACATCATAAAGGAGGTAAACTTTAAAGCTGGGCTTCAAAAATATATAGAATTTAGACAGTGGGTAGTCAAGGGAATAGGATCAGAAAGCAGACAAGCTAGCAACAAAGGGCGTGGTGGTAAAGATACATGCTCATGCAGGAGGCCTCAAACGGCCAGAATCTGCTCTTTTCTTGCTTTCTCTGCTGCAGAAAGTTCTTAGGAGGGATTTAGAGAAGAGAAGGATTTGGGGACAATTGCTAGATCAAGGACTTTGGAGTTCACCCTCCAGACAACTAATAGCCATTGCATGGTTTTGATGAGAAGAGCTTAGGAATGTAAGCAGACTGTCACAGGAGAGCGTGAAGGGTAGAATAACAGAGGCAGAAATTCAAATCAGAAGTCACTGCCAGCATCCTGACCTAAAATTGGCGTTGCTGTGGGATTGAAAGGAAAAGGTGAATGAAGCAGGCATTTGGCCTGAATAATCACCAGCACTTAGTGATTAGCGAGCTACAATGGGGGATGAATGATCTACACAGCACGAGCTAGAGGGACCCTCAGCCCTGCAGTATTTCTGAAAGTGTTGTTGATAGACAACCTCTAGCAGACTCACTTAGGGTGCTTGTTAAAAATTCAGATTCCTGTGTCTTATTTCAACCTACTAAATAAGAATCATGGAGACCAGGAGCCCTACAAGCATGCATTTTAATAAGCTCCCCCAAGCGATTCTTAATGCCTGTTACAAGTTTGAGACTACCTGCCTTAGAGATTATTTGACCAACTGTATTTGTTTGATGGGAAACCAGGGTTCAAAGAGGTCACATAACTTTCCCAAGGTCACACAGCTATCTGGAACTAGGATGAGGGCCTCTAACTCACAGGCTTGACTTGTTCTGCCGTGCCCTGTGAGATTGATATCTGATGGTTGGGTGTTGCAAGGAAGGCACTGTTTGCTCACTTTCAAAGTAGTGAGGCAGAAAAACTGGAACTAAAATCTAGTGGATGCAGATGTGGTTGGTTTGAAATTCCAGCAAGCTCATGTTGACCTGCTATGGCCCACAGGACCATCCCCCATGGAGGCTGTTGCTGTTGGCCACGCTCTCACCGTGGCTTGACTCTCAAACTCTGAGTATGTGGGCTCAAGGGACTATCTAGGGCCTGAGGGCCTCCTCAGAGTGGACCTAACACATGATCACCTGGGGGAGATGGGTCCACACAGCCAATCCTGGTTCTCAGAGGGAGAGTAGTGTAGGAATATTTCTTGACTTATTTCCCCAGATGTAGCAAGATTTATAGGACTTCAGTTACCTGCTCTGAGTGTCATCCTCTTTGATAAGCCATGTTATTTGGAACACTTGTATTGAATTTGGAGAAAGAAGATCTGGATTAAAGTCCTTTCCCAGCTGTGTAATTTGGGCCAATTATGATATATTGTTACCATGAGACTGACCAGGCCAATCCCCCTATTTTATAGGTTTAAAAAAAAAAACAAAACAAAACTCAGAAGCTCAGAAGAGAAAAATAATTTGTTCAAAGTTACACAATAAATTCATTCTCTAAATCTGCATTTTCTTAAAATGTCTATCAATAGATGTATGGATATGGAAGATGTAGTATACACGTGTATACACACATACACACACACAGGAATATTATGCAGTAATAAAAAGGTGAACTCCTGCTATTTGAAACAACATGGATGGACCTAAAGGATATTATGCTAAGTGAAATAAGTTAGATTGAGAAACACAAACACATTCCTAAGTGGAATCTTTAAAAATGAATAAATTTTTTAAAAAGCAGAATTAGATCTATAAATACAGAGAACAAACTAATGGTTTCCAGAAGGGAGGTTGGGGGGGATGAGCAAAATGGCTGACAGGCAGTGGGAGATACAGGCTTCCAGTTACAGAATGAATAAGTCATGGGAATAAAAGGTACAGCATAGAGAAAGTAGTCAATGATTTTAATAGTGATGTATCAACATAGCAGGTAGCTACACTTGTGATGAAAATAGCATAATGTATGAACTTGTTAAACCACAAAGTTGTACATCTAAAACTAATGTAATGTGTCTCAACTATACTCAAATAAAAATATATAGACAAATATTTAAAAAAATATCAACACTACATTCCTCATTAAGCTCTTATGAGGATCAAATATAAAAATACCTCACAGTATTTGACGTGAATGCCAGGAACTCTTAATTTTTTCTTTCCACATTGTAAATTGGGGGGGTATAGCTCAGAGGTAGAGCATTTGACTGCACATTGTAAATTGGTAGCAATCATTCACACATGCACACACACACACACACACACTCACTATAACACATGTGTAACAATATAATATGACACACACACAGACACACATAAGACTCATGTAAAAGAGTTTTGAGAAGAAAAAGATAAAGGGTTATCTCAGGGTGAAAATGTGTTTATGATGCCGTAACGATCTTATGGGGCGACCTTATGGATGCTATCATGTGGTTTCCTAAGCCAACACTTCTACTGTAACTGGTGAGAGATGCTCCATCCCCTCTACACCCTATGTTCAGAAGGCAGCCATGAGCACCCTATGTCCAACCACCTGGCCTCTTCTGAGGACAGAGAATAGAGGTCTAGCACAAGTGGGTCGAATCAGGTTGTCCAAAACAAGGGAAGCCTTAGCAGATATTTGGACTTTCTGCAAGTAAACTAATCTGTTATTTCTAACTCTTACCTATTTGTAGTAGCCTTTGGATCACTACTAGGTCACCACGATCTAGTGTTTAGCACAAGACTCAACCAAAGAACTTAGATGGAATATAATGGAAATACTGCCTCATGCTTCCTACTGCGAATCTTCACCCTCCTCTCTCCTTGCTTCGACTTTCTTCACAAAGATATAGCAGCAAAATATACCCATTCTTAAAGTTTTATTCTTATGCACACCAAAGCCTAAGAAACACTGCCCTCCCTGTGGTACAAGCCCATGTTTATGACTAGCAGGCTAGGCACATGAGGAATTTGTGGTGAATGAGTCAGTGGGAGGAAGGAAGAGAAGGGGAGAAAAATAAGGACAAGAAATGAAGGATCTGCCTAGTTGTGGTGCCAAGAGCCTGTAGAGTAAAGTTCCGTCCGGTCCCTGCTCTGTCATTAACTTAGTGGGGGACCTGGGATGAGTCACACCTCTTCTCTGGGCTAGAGTACTCAACCAGGACCAGGCAGGATTCTCCAAGGCAGAGCTTCCCAACCCATGTGCCGTATCACAACCATGTGCCACAAATGGAGCCTAAGCATGCTTTGAATTAGTGAGTCTCTTAACACTCAGAACGCCCTGTGGGATGTGGAGTGGCCGAGGCCTGGGGCTGGGTACATCTAACCAAGAGAAGTGTCATCATAGTTTCTTGGGGGAGTGATCTGAGCAGGGCAGGAGTCCAAGGGCCACCCTCATAGTTCCCAGGGAAGATACAATGAGTCGTATTTACCATACATAGATCTATCTGATGCCCTGAGTGCAGCCATAAATTGCTTCATAGCCTGGGTATCTCGGTTGCCAGCTTCAGGGCACACCATGATCCATCCTAGATAAAGTCTGAGGACCAGTACAGAGTGTGTTTCCAGGTGCCCAGGGATTGGAGCTCAGCCCGAGATGCAGACACTTGGGGACGGATCACTGGGGAGATATGGTGGGGCTTTCAGGTCTACCCAGCAGTAAACAGTGGCCCAGAATTTCTCTTCTGTTCTCGTGCAGCTGATGGACAAGAAACCCACATGAGGATTTCCATGCTAGCTGCAGGACAACTGTTTGTATAATGCCTTTGCAATGCATTTAATTAGCCTTTCATTATTATTTTGAAATACAAGATATGTAGAAGTTTGAATTTGAAATACTTTTGTTTTATCATAAGACATTTATACACTGGTATGTCAGTATAAGAAAAGAATAAACTAGTAGGCTTTTTAAATTTCAAAAGTTGCAAAGTTTCAAGTGACTGTAGACAATGGTTTTAAAATTTTTATCATCTACTCATACAAATGAAGTCTCTTATTGATAGAGATTGCTAAGGGCTTGGAGTGATCATCATTAAAAGGTTTTGATCAGAGTTGCATGTAGCCTTTTGAACATAATCTATTGGTAAAAAGATATGTCAGTGAAAGGAAGTTCAGATGTCTCATTTAAGTTTTTAAATTAATTTTATTTAGAATTTTTATATAAATTTAATAGGTATTATTTTCCTAAAGATTTTGTATTTTATATTTCCTATAAATATATAAGGCATCATACATTTTTTAACCAAGCTTTGGAAAGCTATTTCCAGATTCCATCTCATTTACTCCTTGTTCTATTTAAATATTTTCCCTCTCTATGGGTGTAAGAGGTGAGAAAGATTGGGTATAGTTGTCTAGGGTAGTAGTTTTCAACTGGGGATAATTTTTCCACCCGGGGGACATCTGACAATGTCCGGAGACATTTTTGCTTGTCACCGCAGTGGAGCTACTTACTGGCATCCAGTGAAATGTCAGTGATGATGCTTAACGTCCTACAGTACCCAGCATGGTCCCCCATAGACAGAGTTATTGGACTCAAAATGACAATAGTGCCAAAGACAGAAACCCTGTTCTAGGGTCCCTCTCACTCTAAAGTTCTATGATTCTGAATTATGATTGTTCTTATTCAGCTGATAGTCTGACTGGTAATAATGGGTGTGGCTAGGAAGGGCCAGTTCTAACCTCCTAAGTGCATTTATAACAGTAGACCCAGCTGGCAGGTAAAACACGGGGCTGGGCTTCCTGTACACTTGCTGGAAATGAAGCTGTAGGTATTTGCTTGAGATGGTAGGCATTTCCAAGCAGCAGGTGTGTGACTTCTACGGACACAACCTCAGCACCCCTAGATGAGCATCTTCCCTTCCTCCCCCATCACTCGTTTTCAAGGTCCGTATTCTGGAATTAGCTTTTTTATTCCATTGGACTATGGACTATCTTACTTGTCAGCAGCTCTCCCCTCCATTCTCCAGGCCTCACCGGGACTAGCGTGGCTGAGATGCATCTCTGAAAGACAGAGATTTGCACTGAACAGTTTTTCAGGCCGCCCCAATTCCTTCTGCTCCCACCTTTGATTTCTTTGGGAGTTGAAGGCATCCTGTGTTTTGGCATGAATGCCCTACCTCCAGGACTACACAAACCTTCACATCTTCCCTCTTTGTTGCCCCCTCCCTGTGTAGTCTTCGCTGCTTTAGCAATGATTCAAGTGAGGAAGGATTGCACCTCCTCGATCAGTAGGGCTCCCACCACGCCGTCAGTCAATTTTTACAACCCATTCACATCTGCCACCTAGTACCAAGAACAGGTTCAATGGAGCATTAGATTCTTTCATTTATCCGGGAATTTAGCTGAAAGTGGATAATTTTACCCATACTTGCTCTTGGATGGAGGAAAGATCAATAGGCCCAGGGTCTGTGCCAGGTAAATGCAAGCAAGCTGGTCAGTGATGGGGAGCTCTGCTGTCTTCTCTGCAAAAGGTCAATAGCAGCTGGAAGGATGCTCAGATTCCTTCCAAAGTCAAACAAAAGAAAAAGCACTGAAATTTTGACAAATATATCAGGATTAGGACATGCACGCTTTATGGTATTGACTCACTGCTCATGGTGTCATTTCTACTGAAATGAGGAAGTTGGTTTTTACAGTTGGAGTCAGGAAATTGCTTACATCCTCTGTTAGGGTTCCAGTCCCTGGAAGGCTATGGTTGCTGATGTTACCCATCATAGCACTTAAGTGTTGGAGAAACCAATCCTTTCATTCTCTTAAGGGATCCATAGTAGGTCTCCGTTATGCTCTTTCTCTGAGTACCATAATATTTATCTTTATTTTGCAGATGAGAAAATTAAGGACCCGATGGCTAAGGGGAACGTTCGAGACAGCCCCCTCAGTTTCGAGCAAGGAGGAAGGGGAAGGGCAGCAGGACACGAGGGGCTACGTCCAAAATGCTTAAAAAGTCCCCATTCTCAGTTCCATAATTTAAATCCTAAAGGTTTGCTTCTATGACCTACAATGCGACCACTGAAGTTGAATAGTCATTGTTTACCGCCTTCATGCGTGGTGTCACATTATTGACCAGAAGCAAGAGCATAAATTAATGTTATTTGTTGGTGAGATTTCACTTACTGTCCTGCTTGTTTAGAAACACTTCTAGAGTTGTCCCCTCACTCTGCTAGGTCACGCTCACCAGATGGACGACCTATTTCACCACAATGTGATAACCACCACTCCTGCTTTAATTTCCTTCTGATTCCTAGTGGATAGCTGAGTTGCAACATCAAACTTCAGGTCGTGGTGGGTATTAGAACTGAGGAGACTGACAGTCCAGCAAAGAAAATGTGTCCTGCTGATGCACCTTCCAAATTAGCGGCCTCCCTTTCTACCTTCTTTCATGAGGAGGCCTCAGGGTGGTTGAATTAGTAAACCCCTAATTCCTGCTCCATGTTTGGAGACCATTGGACCTCAGGGTGCATGACAACCCCCAAGGCTCTCAAATCTTCTAGGGTCCCCAAGTGTTCAGTGTTCCCAATTTGGAAGACATTCCCAGGCCTCATTTTATTGCATTTACCCCAGACTTTGTTTCCCTAATTAGGTATGTAGATGTGTAGCCAAAATGCTCAGATAGTGTTGGCAAAGCAAGGCGATTGGAAAAGTGTTTAGAGAACTGCCTCCAGGTTCCATATTGGTTAAAGCTCTATATCCTCGCCAAAATTTGGTTTGTCCAGCCTTTCTGTTTTTAACCAGTATAATAGATTGGAAATGGTATCACACTTGGTTTTAATTTACATTTCCCTAATGGTTCTTATTTTCCATATATATATATATATATATATATACACACACACACACACACACACACACATAAAATCAAGAGCTTGAATATATATGTATATTCATATAAAATTAATCAATTGTATATAAAAAATCACGTCCTTTATCAGACATGATCTGCAAACATCTTCTATTAGGCTGTAGCTTGTCTTTTCACTCTCTTGACAGAATTTGTAAAAAAGAGTTCATGTTTCAAAATTTGTTCAAGTCCAAATTGTCAATTTTTAATTTTGTGGATTTTGCTTTTTATGTCATGTCTAGAAACTTTTGCCTAATTCAAGGTCATTAAAAGTCCCCTATATTTTAGGGGTTTAGCTATAGTGAAGTTTTAGATTTTAAATTTAGATCTATGATCCATTTATGAGTTTTTTTTATATATTGTGCAAGGTACGTATCAAACTTCATTTTTTATATAGATATTTAATTGTTCCTGTGCTATTTGTTGAAAAGATTGTCCTCTACTGATTCCAGTTGTACCTTTGTCAAAAATCAGTCATCATGTATACAAAAATCAGTCATCATGTACACACACACACACACACACACACACACACACACACGTGTGTGTGTGTGTGTGTGTATAATCTCTTTCTGGACACTCTATTCTGATCCTATTTGCCTATCTTGATGCCAGTGATACTGTTTGCATTACTATAACTTTGTCATAGGTATTAAAATCACATGGTACTACTCCTTCATCCTTGTTCTTCTTTTTCAAAGTTGTTTTGGCTGTCCTAAATCATTTGCATTTCCACTTGAACTTCTCAACTAAATTGTCACTTCTACATAAAGCCTGCTCAGGCTGTCCATCTGGCTTCTATGTGTTCCTCCTCCCTGTGCTATGCTGAACCCTCCCAAGGGAATAAGTTAGGAGAGGGGGCAACTCAACTGATTTTCACTGCCCTTCACGCCTAATGTCCAGTGTCTTGAAAAACATCATTTCACACATTTTTTTCTTCCTCTTTCCTTCCCTCCTTCCCTCTTTCCCTCCCTCCCTCCTTCCCTCCTTTCCTTCTTTCCTTCCTTTCTCCCTTTCTTCCTTCTTCTCTTCTTTCCTACTTCCCTCCTTCCTCCCTCCTTTCCTTCCCTTCCTTTCCCTTCCCTTCTCTTTCCCTCCCTCCCTCCCTTCCTTCCTTCTTTCCTTCATCTCTTCCCTAATCCTTCCCTCCTCCCTCCTTCCTTCCTTTCCTTTCCCTTCTCTTCTCCTTCCATTTCTTCCTTCTTTCCTCTCTCCCTCCCTGTCTCCCTCCCTCTCTCCCTTTTTCTTCCTTTCTTCCTTTCTCTTTCTCTCTTTCTTTCATTTCTGTTAAGTCAGGAAAGAAGGTAAATCTAGTCTCTGTTACTTCATCTTAGCTAGAAGCAAGCTTGTGGTTACAGTTTTTTGAAGTATCCTTATCTTTTAGATTAACATACTGAGCTACGTTCAGAAATGAGATGATATCTGAAATTTGCTTCAGTGCACTCCTGATGTCAGGAAATGTGTGGGGGGTATAGATGAAACACCGTTGGCCACAAGTTGATAACTGTTCATGCTGGATGATGGGTACAGGGCAGCTAATTGTACCTAAAACCAAAACAAAAGTTTTCTGTGGGCTTGAATTTTCCACAAAATGTTTTCAACATAAGGGTCCTAATGCCTGCCTATCTCACAGGATTCTTGTGAGGATTAGATGTGGAATTATATGTAAAATGCTTAGCACTATGCTTTGAACTTAACGAAGAGTAGCTATTAATACTATATAATTGTATGTCGGCAACCATCAAAGATACATGGAAGTGATTTAAAAACAACAACAATAACAACAACAAACTGAATAAAAACCGTTTAATCAAGAATAATTTTAAAGATGGTGCCCTGGGCAATGGAGAGTCAGTTTGCGCATCACTTCCTCTGGTTTAGTGCCTTTCTCTGAACTGGACTAGCACCCGGTTCCATTCACTCTCGAAACACTTAAATATGGCCCAATAGTTCTACATTTATGTATCAGCTTCCAACCTCCCAATACCTCCTTCCACTCATTTCTGTATCCTTAGAACCTGATCCAGTGTAGAAGCTCAAAACACACTTGCTGAACTGGTTTACATTGTCTTATCACCGGCCTGTCCCTGCGCTGTTCCCACCTCTTGTACAGTCTGCCTTGGGTTGATGCATCCTTGTTTGAGAGCCTGGCATTCAATTTCTACCTATGTACTCTCTCAAGCTCACTATAAGAAGTTGTTAAGGGCACTGTGTCTCTCCCAGCCTTTTCCAAATACCTCCTCCTAAGTGGTGACTTGTTTGAACCAGGCAGCCAGAGCTCGGGGTGACAGTAAGGAGAGAGCAGTGACAGGAGACCTCTGGGGTGACTTCAGACCTTCTGTTTCAGGCCAGTCCGGAGCCCCACATCCTCTTGGTCTTCATGCGGGTAGACCAAGATGAAATAGTCAACCAAGAACACCGAAGAACTTACAACGTAGCATGTTAGGACTAGAAGGGCCACTGAGATAATTGAGCCTTGTAATTTGTTCAAATTCTGTATTTTGTAAAAATACAAAACAACAAAAAATAAAATGAAAACGTGTATTTCTTATCCCCCAACATGGAGCTGTTGTGGTTGATGAGTTTGGAAGAGACAGTCCAGCTCTCATTCCTCTTTTGCACACATTGCAGCAACCAGATGCGCGCGCACACACACACACACACACACACACACACACACACAGACCCTTTGCAGCTGAAGGCATCTCTGAAGAATCTTGAAGTCACTGAGGAGCAAGAGCGTCCTGGGTTTCCTTTCTCTCTACTAACTAACCGACACTGCCATTCCTGACAAAACCAACAAAATATTCCACAGATATGTCTGCCTTCTGCATGTCTGAGCCATAGGATCCACTTTTAGTAGAAGCGTTACTGGAATAATCACTGTTTTCAAGAATGAATCAGAGGCAGAGATGAATAGACAGAACACAGAGGGTTTTTCGGACAGTGAAAATACTCTGTACGATACTCTAAAAATGAATACATATCACTGTACATTTAACCAAATCTGTAGAATGTACAATACCAAGAATGAATCCTACCATAAACTATGGACTTCGGGCAATAAGGACATGCAGATCCACCCATTATAATAAATGGACCACTCTGGTGGGTGGCATTGATAATGGGGTGTGGGGGAATGCTTGTGTGGGAGCAGAGAGTATATGGGAAATCTGTATCTTCCTTCTAATTTTGCTCTAGAACTAAAACTGCTCTAAAAAATACAGTCTCTCAAAAAAAAAAAAAAAAAAAAAAGAATGAATCAGAAATGTTTCCAGTCCCCCCGCCCCAGGGAAAAAAAGAAAAGGCTGCATGATGTCCAGATTGAGATGGCTTGGAAAGCTGAGAAGTGAGAGGTACCTTCTGCTTGGAACGCTGGAAAGCATCAAAATTTGTTCTGAGTGTGTGCATGTGAGAGTGGTTTAATAGCACCATCCAGTGGCACAAAGCAGTACTGCCACTAAAGCTCAAAAACAAGGTTCACAGTCATTTTTTTAAAAAAATTCAATTCCCAAGTTTTAATTTGAAAGCCTGTGATATGTCAAGCTGGGAACACAGCAAGTGTTGTTTATAAAAATCTATACAATGATTTCAGAAAGATCTGCACATATTGCTCTTACAGGCATCGCTAATTTGCTATCTTCACTACTAAAAAGGTGAGTCATGCCTCTAAGACAGGTGTCCACGACAGATCTTCCTCACTCTTTCATCTATGGTCCAAAGTGCCATCAGTCTGCTCAGAGCCTAGAAAATACAGACCTTTTAAACCCCAAGCTCCTGATGTAGCCATTTCTGAGGAAGCAAGATTTTTGCAAAATCTCCCCTGTGTGGCTCAGTCATTAAGCGTCTGCCTTCGGCTTGGGTCGTGATCCTGGGGTCCTGGAATCGAGCCCTATATCAGGCTCCCTGCTTGGCAGGAAGCCTGCCTCTCTCTCTCCCACTCCCCCTGCTTCTGTTTGCTCTCTCACTGTGTCTCTCTCCGTCAAATAAATAAACGAAATCTCCCCTAGAATACTACTACCTAGTTGTTAGTCTGGGAATACAGATGTATATACTTCCTTGAGTTTTAGAGTGTGAGACTTTTTTTTTTTAAAGTTTTTTTTTTTTTTTCCTCAATAGAGAGAGAATGCGAGCATGAGAGGGGAGAAGTCAGAAGGAGAAGCAGACTCCCTGCCAAGCAGGGAGCCTGATGAGGGACTCTATCCTGAGACTCCAGGATCAAGACCTGAGCTGAAGGCAGCCACTTAACCAACTGAACCACCCACGTGCCCCAAAGTATAAGACATTTAGATTCAGGTCATTCCCATGGAATCTTGAAAAGAGGCAATGTATGTGTCCGGGACTCAAAAAGTATCTGATCAATTGGCAAATTTTTCTTCCTTCTAGCTTCTCATGACTCCACCTTGTGAGTGCGGATCAGACTTGAGTTGGAAAGAGCTAGGGTTTGTGCGCCCCATGAGGGGAGGTCTTTGCTGGGCATCCAGGGTGACTTGTATAGGTCAAACAGTCTGTTGCTAACTGAGCTCTTACTTCGTCATTTTCTTTTCATTTTTTTCTGAGTCTAATCCACAGACCATTGGATAAGCCTAAAATGTTTTTTGGTTTCCAGGGATCAGTATCAATTATTATTATTATTATTATTTTTCGGTTTGTTTTTCAGTTGCAGAACTAACTTAGACAAGTCGTTTGATCCCTCTTACCTTCATTTCTTTTGTTAGAAAAATAAAGTCTGGAATGATTGGACATGGATAATTGGAAGGTGTGTTATCTTCCTGAAGAATGTATGAAAATTACTTTAGAGCTTCAGACAAAATCCAAACTCTGAGCCTGACCTGAAAATTTAACTTAACAAAGAAAGACTTGGATTTTAATTTCTACCAGTTTGGCCAACTTGTTACTCTAAAGGGCCTTTCATAAGATTTGCCTGTGGATCAGGCAAACACAGTAAACACAATTCAATGCATTGTTGGGCTTACCAGAATGAAGGGAATTTCCTGAGGGTCTAAGAATTAAACAAACAGTAACAGCGAACTAAAGCCTGAGCAGGGAGTAGGAAGTAAGTGGGCGGAGGAGAATCTATAGGATGGGTTGCCTGGAAGTCAATGTTCACATCGTTGCAGTCAACATGTTCGTTTTAGACTCTTGGGATTCTCCCAGATTTCACTCAATGAAATATAGTCCACAATTTTAAAAAGCCCACCAAAGGCACAAGGAATAAGTTAGAGACAACAGCAACAATAAACGAAAGACTTAGACCCCCTCCCCAAAGACCTCGGGTATTGGTGTAAGCTGATGAAAATGTGTGATAATCCCTGTAAAACGTTAAAGGAAATAAAAGGAGAAATAAAAACAGTAAAGGAAAATTAGGATTTAAAAAAAAATGATAGGTCAGGTTTTAGAAAGAGCTAAATACAACTTGTAAATTTCAAGTACGCACACATATCCCAGGGTGTGAGTGGAAGAGACCTGACGAGACAATGATTTGGGAAATGTGATTTGAAGGAATTACTTATAATGAGGTCCAGAGAGAGAAAGAGATGATAACATGAATAGAAGATCCAGAGACATATAGATCAGGGAAAGCAAAGTCTAACACAACTCCCTGGAGTATGGAAGTAAAAATTGGTGCCTGAATGGAAGGCGGCATTGAAGGGTCCCGATTAAGAGGGTGGGCCCTGGCACTCACTTCCTGAACCCAAAATCCAACTCTCCCCTTTCCCAGCTTCATGATGTGGGGTGAGTAAGATAAGCTCATCATGGCTGTTAAGTAGGGATAAGAAAAGTCCCTGTCGTGTTATAAGTCTTGAACTAATTATTACATGTACAACACAAAATGTTTTAAAAAAATCCTGCCCAATGATTCAATTTTTTTCAGCTAAAGACATGAAGATGTGGTAACTCTATTTGTTCTTCAGATCCTTATTTTAAGTTTTCCTTTGGAAGAATGGGTTACCACTACAGGAAGGCTTCCTTTGAATTTATGACCAAGATCACGCTAATCATTTCCTGCTGAATCTATAACAAGTGAAAGACTATATAAAAATTTAAAAATAACAAACTGATGTCTAGCAATGGAAGTTATAGCATTATAGCCATGTGTAAAAAATTGGCAGCATCTGGTATAAAGAACGGAATAGCCTAAGAGACAAGATACATTTCCATGAGTAGGAACTCACAGTGTCTTTTACTTCTATCAAAATAAAAAGAAAAAAATAGAGCATACAATGTGTTATGTTTTTATTTGGAAAACAAATTATATGGGTAAAAGCTAGCTTTTTCTTCGGGGAGAAATGTTTAGTCAAATAACAGTTTTTATCCAAGAAGTTGTTTTGCTTCAGTCTGTTAGCAAATAAAGGTTTCCCTCAAAGATTGTGTACTAGGTTTTTAGGGCTGTTGTAACAAACGCCAGAGTGGCTTAAACACCAGAAATTTATTTTCTCATGATTCTGGAAGCTAAAAGAACAGGATCAGGATATCAGTGGGGTTGGTTTTTTCTGAGACCTCTCTCCATGGCCTCAGACACCTGTAGACGGCTATCTTCTCTGTCTGTACTGGGCCATCCCTCTGTTTACCAAGTGTCTCAGCCTCCTCAAAGGGACAGCAGACATACTGGATTAGGACCTACCCTGATGATCTCATTTAACTTAATTAGCTCTGTAAACACCTTATCTCCAAATTCAGTCACATTCAGATAAAGAACTGAATAACCTAAGAGCCTAACATGGCAGTTAGGACTTCTATACATGAATTTTGGTTCATAGATTGAACCAAAGGACAGAATTCAGCCTGCAGTAGACTGTGCTGTGCATCTAAAATGAATAAACTGAGCTGGACAGAACTGATAGGGTCTGATCACAAGCTGAAGCTTATCCAAACATCTACTTTATTCTCCTTGGGAGACTGGACATAAGGGTCCCTCAAAAAAGAATGACAGGTGCTTAGATTTAAGGAGAGGATCAGCCATTAGGGAGATATAGGTATCAGTGCATTTGTGTGTGTGTCGGGGGGATGTATATACATGTATGGTCTTTTTTTTTTTTTTTTTTAAATTGGGATAAAATACGTATAACATAAAATTTACCATTTTGGTTACTTTTAAATGTACAATTCAGTGGCATTAAGTACGTTAGCACTGTTGTACACCATTACCACCATCCGTCTTCAGAAATTTTTCATCATTCCAAACTGGAACTTTGTATTCATTAAACAATACTTCTCCATTCTTCCCTCCCTACTCCCAGTCCCTGATAACCACTGTTCTACTCTTGATCTCTATAAAGTTAGTCTAATTCTGGATACCTCAAGTAAGTGGAATCATATCATAGGCCCTTTTGTGTCTGGCTTACCTAACATAAATGTTTAAGGTTCATCCAGTTTGTAGTATATATCAGAATTTCATTCCTTTGTAAGGCTGAGTAAATTCTATTGCATGTGTGTATCGAATTTTACTTATCCATTCACCTATCAATGGACATTTGGGTTTGTGGTATTCCTGGGCACAGGGCTCCTAAGTCCCTTAGGATTTCCTGAGTGAGTGGGTTGTCTTTGTTATTCATAAAGAGCCCCTTTCACTTATTTGTGGAGCATAACAAATAACATGGAGGACATGGGGAGATGGAGAGGAGAAGGGAGTTGAAGGAAATTGGAAGGGGAGGTGAACCATGAGAGACTATGGACACTGAAAAACAACCTGAGGGTTTTGAAGGGGCGGGGGGTGGGAGGTTGGGGGAACCAGGTGGTGGGTATTGGGGAGCGCACGTATTGCATGGAGCACTGGGTGTGGTGAAAGAACAATGAATACTGTTATGCTGAAAAGAAAAAAAAAAAGAGAGAGCCCCTTTCGAGCACACCTAGGTTTATGCTAATAAGATGATTTCAGCTGGGGACCCTAGACAGCATCAGGTTGGGCCTGGTGACCAGAAAAACAGGCCATCAGAAGTTTGAAACTTTCAGCCCCACCCATTCATCACTGGTAAAGCGGCATGGACATTATAACTCTACAAAAACTCTTGGATAATGAGATTTGAAGCACTGCTAGGTTAGTGAACACATCAAGGTGCTGGGTGGGGGGGGCGTGAGTTCATTGAGAGCACAGAAGCTCTGCACCCCTCCTTCTGTTCTTGTCCTGTGCATCTCTTCCATCTGGCTGTTCCTGAGTTGTATGCCCTTATAGAAAGTCTGTAAACATAAATAAATGTTTCCGTAAGTTCTGTGAGTCGTTCTACCAAATTATTGAGCCCAAAGGGGAGGTTGTGGGAACCTCAGTTTAGAGCTGGTAAGTCAGACATACAGGTGACAACCTCAGCTTTTGATTAATGTCTGAAGTAAGGGGAGTCTTATGAGACTGAGCCCTTGAACTGTGGGATCCAGTGCTGTCTTCAGGTAGATGATGTCACAACTAAGTTACATTTGTAGGACACCTAGTCAGTGTCTTCTGAGTACTGGAGAAGTCCTTGATGTAGGAAAATCTGCACCACCCCCGCCCAACACCACCACCACCATCTGGTGTCAGAAGTTTTGGAAAATAAAGAAAAATAGACTTTTCTTCTAAAGGTTGCTTCTACCTTTTGGCTACTGTGAATAATGCTGCTATGAATGTTGGTGTGCAAGTATTTACTCGAGTTCCTGCTTTCTGTCCTTTTGAAGATACACCTAGAAGTGGTCATACCATGATACTAGGTTTAACTTTTTGAGGAAACATTATACTGTCTTCTTTAGCAGGTGTACCATTTTACATTCCCACCAGCAAGCATGAGGGTTCCAATTCAATTTCTCCACGTTTTTCTCAAACCTTGGTTATTCATAATGGGTATGAAGTGCAGTTATGATTTGTCTTTCCCCAGTGATTAATGATGTTGAGGATTTTTTTATGTGTCTATTGACTTTTTGCGTATCTTCTTTGGAGAATTGTCTATTCAAGTCTTTTGCCCACTTTTGAATTAGGCTGTTTTTTTGTTGTTGAGCTGTAGGAGTTCCTTACATACTCTGGGTGTTAACCATTTATCAAATATTTGACTTACAAGTGTTTTCCCACATTCTCTATGTTGCTTTTACTATTAATAGCATCTTTTGACACACAATAACTTTTCATTTTGATGAAGTGCAATTTATCTATTTTTTTTTCTTTTTTTACCTGAGCTTTGGGGTCACATCCAAGAAATCCTTCCCAGATTCATTATGTGATTAGTGCATTTTGAATGGCCTGATTCCCTAGAATGGTTTTATTATTGTTTTTCTTTTTGTTTTGCAAACTGAATAATTAACATAATGATCACAACAAATAAAGGTAAATCCCTGTTCAGGTCACTTGAGTCCATATATGCCCTGGGTGCTGTTACCAGTCTTGTCCTTCCTACAAGATCTGTAGAAATAGACAAAGTAGTACTCTGGTTCTTAGGGGTCATATCACTCATAAAATAAATATGTTAATAAATAATTACCAACATTAAAATATTTTAAAAGAACATCAAAAACTTAGTCCAGTTTTCTCTAACAAGAGCACAGTGGGCCCAAGAAAGTGGTGATAGTAATAATAAATGACATCTGTATCACATTTAAATGTGCTAAATACCAAAAGCATTTTATTTTTTAATTAAAAAAATTTTTTTTGTTAAAAGCATTTTAAATCTGTTAACTCACCTAATCCTTATACAACCCTATGAGGTAAATACTCTTATTATTGACAATTTAAAGGTTATGAAATTGTAGTATAGAGACATTCAGTGACTTGCCCAGGATCACATAGCTAGTAAGCACTAGAGCCAGGATTTAAGTCTGGACAGACTGTTTTAATCCGTGGTCTTCACCACTACATTGTACTACCTCTACATGATCCCTAATCAGAGAGACCACCACCGAAAACCGAACTTATTCCTGTTTACCATGACACATAGTCCAACATTTTAAAAACCCACCATATCTTATAGAAAAGAAAGATGTATGGTTGAGATCTCTTTTAAATTTAAAAATAATTTTTTTCCGTTTACTCAACACATAATTACTGAATGTCTACTATATGCCAGGCACTGCTATAGATAGTTGGAGTACAACAGTGAGGTTTCCTGCTTGGATGGAATTTACAAGCTAGAAAGGAAGAATTTACAATCTTGATAGTAAACAAACTGGTGACCACCTACTATAATATCTGGTCATGGTTTGGGCTATGGACAACGTGGAGTGAGAGGACACAAAGTGATGTGGAAGGCTACTTTAGTTCAGGTGGTTAGGAAAGAATTATCTGGGGAGGACACCCTTGAGCACAGATGGTTGAGATCTCTTTTAAATTTAAAAATAATTTTTTTCCGTTTACTCAACACATAATTACTGAATGTCTACTATATGCCAGGCACTGCTATAGATAGTTGGAGTACAACAGTGAGGTTTCCTGCTTGGATGGAATTTACAAGCTAGAAAGGAAGAATTTACAATCTTGATAGTAAACAAACTGGTGACCACCTACTATAATATCTGGTCATGGTTTGGGCTATGGACAACGTGGAGTGAGAGGACACAAAGTGATGTGGAAGGCTACTTTAGTTCAGGTGGTTAGGAAAGAATTATCTGGGGAGGACACCCTTGAGCACAGACTATGGACAACGTGGAGTGAGAGGACACAAAGTGATGTGGAAGGCTACTTTAGTTCAGGTGGTTAGGAAAGAATTATCTGGGGAGGACACCCTTGAGCACAGACCATGAGGAAGTAAGGTAGTGAATCATTTGGTGAGGAGTTCCAGAGCCAGACTGCTTGATTCTGTGTGACCTTGGGAAAGTTTCTGGAATTTTCTGTATCTTGGGTTTTCTTATGGACTCAATGTTTGTGTCCATTCCAAATTCACATGTTGGAATCCTTACTCTCAAAGTGCTGGTATTAGGAGGTGAGACTTTCGAGTGGTAATTAGGTTATAAGTGTGAAGGCTTTGTACATGGGATAAGTGTTCATATAAAGGAGACCACAAGCAGTTTTCTAGCTCTTTGTACCATGCGACAACACAAGGACATGTTGGCAGCCTGCAATGTGGAGGAAGGCTCTCATCAGCACCTGACCATGCTGGCCTACAATATCAGATTTCCAGCTTCCAGAACTGTGAGAAATCAATTTCTTCTTTAGAAACTACCCAGTCTTTGGTAATTTGTCACAGCATTCTGAAATGACTGAGACAAGTTCCTTTCTCTGTGAAACAGAGATACTAACAATAGTTGCTTCAGAGTGTTGTGAGGACTAAATAGTTTACCTGTATATCACCCAGTCTAAGACCTTGTTGTCTTTCCTGTTTTAAGATCTCAGAATCAAGATGTTCTTACAACGAATGGGGTTTACCCCTGCTGAAGTCCATGCAGCACTCCTGATAAGGTCATTGCTTGGTCATCGGTTAAGACTGTTGCTCTTCCAGGTGCCGTGACAAGATACTTGCAATTGCTCCATGTTTCAGGCCACAAGCTATTAAGGACCACTTTGGGAAGCAACTTGAATCCTGATTGTTGGAAAACATTCTATGACAGTAGATTATAGATTATAATCTCACTTTACAGTAAGATTCCAAGAAACTCTGGTATCAAAACTGGAGAATGGGCGTCAGTGGCTTGGAACTGGAAACTCAAGCGAAGCACTCTCAAAAATTACTGAGAATAGACAGTCTCCAAATGTAAATACATTTTAGAAATGCATTAAATAAGTTATTTCACTTATAATTTCTTTCTTTTAAAAATTTTATTTACTTATTCATAAGAGACAGAGAGAGGCAGAGACATAGGGGGAAACAGGCTCCCTGTGGAGCAGGGAGCCTGAGGCAGGCCTGGATCCCAGGACCCCAGGATCACAACCTGAGCCAAAAGCAGACACTTAACCAACTGAGCCACCCAGGCACCTTTATATCATCATCATCATCATCTTCTTCTTCTTCTTCTTCTTCTTTTAAGATTTTATTTATTTATTTGTCAGAGAGGGCAGGGGAGAGAAAGAGAAGCAGGCAGAAGGAGAAGCAGGATCCCTGCTGAGACTTGATCCCAAGACCCTGGGATCATGACCTGAGCTGAAGGCAGATGCTTAACCAACTGAGCCAACCAGGCATCCCTATATTTTCCTTTTTATGTGTGAGCATTTGTGATTTCTGTTTTTTAAAAAATGCATTAAAATAAGTGCCATCTTTGATAAGCAGAAAATAAAAATTCAAAGTGCAAAAAAACATTCTTCATGTTTACTTAGCATGTTTTTTTCATATTGGCTCATAAAATAATAACATATTTTATAAACAAAGCCTGTTGGCATTAGTGAAATGTAGGTAAAACTTGTAAAATAGTGTCTATTACTAAGTAAAAGGAGCCAGTCATAAAAGACTATATACTGTATGATTCCAACTGCATGGCATTCTGGAAGAGGTGAGATAATGGGGACAGTAGAAACATCATGGGCTTTGGTTCAATTTATTTGAATAGTTATAGTCAATGTAGGTTCATCAATCATAATAAATGTACCCTCTGGTTGGGGATGTTCTTAATGAGGGAGACATATCCATGTGGTATATGAGTAATCTGTGTACCTTTTGCAAATTTTTGCTGTGAACCTAAAACTGTTCTTAAAAAAAAAAACAAAATTTATTTTAAAAATCTGGAATAAGCTACAGATTTCTAAGAATAGTTGTCTTGTCATTTTTCTCTGCCCTATTGTGTTATCCATCTCCCATCACACACACAAAATAAATAAGCAAGCACAGGCCCTGAGGAGATAGGAAAATACCTTCAAGTTTGGAAGAGAGCATTCTAAGAAATTCAAGAGAGAAACTGGTGAAGAGATTTGAAAAGTGACACTGATACCTTCAACTTCGAGGTAGCGGATATAGGGGATGATAGTGCACTCATAGAAACTGGAAGGTTTTGGACTAGTGTAGACCTATGCTCTGCTTCTCATCTGCCCTGGGAGGTGGGGTTTGTCTATGACGTTCTTATGCCATCACTCCCATGGGAGTAGAATGGAGATGCTGTGTGAGGTACACAGGCCGATGGACCAGAGGTGAGCTCATCTCCTTCACTCACCAATGGAGCACTGAAATCAGCAGAATGTTTCTGGGATAGCAAAGAGGATTGTGGATGTGACATTGAAAAGTAGAGGAACTGGGGATGTGTGGGAATGAGGACAACTCCTCCATATGCATGGTCAGCAGGCTCTGAGGAACCCCAGAAACCTAGATGCCATGTCAGAGGTAAAAATATTGAGGATAAAGTGTAAAGGGATAACATTTTCCCTAAAACAACCTAAGATGTTGAAGTTTACCCTGAACTGTCAACAATGTGTCTTTTTCTTGATGGCTTAAGGAAGAATTCATGTTCAGTTCTAAGAGGAAGAAGGATAGTTCTAAGGATATGGCTTGGGAATACTTGCCTGCATATGCATATGTCTTTAGGAAAGCCATTAATTTGGAGGAATTATGAGGGGGAAATAGTGTCCTCTAAATCCATAATGTGAAGAAAAATTTGTTCAACTACCAAGGAATTTTCTTTATTTTGTAGTAATTTTCTTAGAGGAATATAGACAAAGGGTTTATCAAAATGGTTAAAAAACAGTATTAGGTTCTTTTGAATGCTTACCTTACTTCCAAAGGAAAGATTCTAGGATAAATTTTTGCAATTCAGTGAGGCACATACTTTTTATTGTGTTCATTGGGAGTCTGGGGGATGCCAGCCACTCTGTTCTACCGTGGATTCATTGACATACTAAAGAAATACTCAGGGAAACTTGTTTTCTTTAAAAAAAAAAAAAAAAGTATGAACTGAATCCAACTATATAGAAATTCCAGCAGAAGATTGAGGGGTTCCAAGGACATAGAGATAAATAGATTAGAGAAAATTTTGTGGGATAATCTTCAGAAAGAAAAGTCTCAAATATTGTATGTAAAGAAAGGAGATGATGCCAAATTGTGTGAAGGACACAAGAGGATTGCAAATGGAGCATGGGAGTTAATCCTTGAAATTCATGAGCAAGTCTGGAGCTGCCCAGGAAGTCATGGATGGTTATGTCATGAAAAACGTTTCATTTATAATAGAGTTGTCGTAAACAAAACTTAAAAGAAAAATTTTATAAATTGTGAATTTCTTAATTTTGGATTTTTTGTGATTGGCACACATGCTTCATTAAGATGTCTGTGATAAGGCTTAGCTGAGGTGTGGACTTCTCATCTTCTTCATTGCCTGGAGTAGTTCCCTTCTTAATGAAAGACAAATTTCACATATCCCAGAATCAGGAGCTGGGAGAGACAAGGGCAGCTGCAAGCATTCACGAGCAGCACATCATTCCTGTCTTAGGTCCTTTGCCTCAGTAAACAACTCCACTTGGGAGACAGCCAATGGTGAGTGTTGCTGGGACTTTCTTCAGCTGCACCAACACAAAGAAGTCTTCTTTTTTTTAAAATTTTTAATCTTGTTCTCATTTGGATTACATACATTTGTTAGTTTAAGAAATATATTTAAATTGAAAATCCTATGTTTGAGACTCTTTTTCTATTTTGTAGTTTTCACCAATTTTCCCAATAATGTCCTTTTCTTTCCCAGATCCAATACAAGATCATACATTACATGTAGTCATGTCCACGTAGTCCTCTCTAATCTCCATGACAAGAATTTTAAATAACTGAAAAATATTCTACAGATTTTATTTACTTATTTGAGAGAGAAAGAACAAGAGAGAAAGAGAGAGAGAGCACAAATAGGGGGGAGAGGCAAAGAGAGAGGGAGAAGCAGACTGCCCACTGAGCAGGAAGCCTGACGTGGAGCTCAATCCCAGGACAGCAGGATCATGACCTGAGCTGAAGACAGATGCTAAACTAACTGAGCCACCCATGTGCCCCTGAAATTTTTGATGTAAGTTTTCTAATCTATATAAATTAAAAACAAAAGGATCAAAAGCCCAGAAGTTAGATATGGTTATTATATATGTCGAGAATGAGAAAAAAATGATGAAGTATCTCAAATTGAAGACACTAATGCCTTTATGCTAAATAAAATTCAACTCTTATCAGGCAGTCCTGGGGGAAACACATCGAATTGTGCAACCATAGCAACCAAGGTATAGAACAGCTCCAGCAGCCCCAAGAATTTCTTTATTCTGTCACTTCAGAGTCAGGTCCTTAGAACACCAGCCACACTCTCCCCTAAACATTCAGCTCATGGCAACTACTTTACGGACATGGAATTATTCATATATTCCCTTTATACCTCTTAATATCTGTAGAATGTGTAGGGATGTCACTGTTCCCATTCCCAATACCGGTAATTTGTGACCTCCATTTCTGATCAGATGTACTGGAGATGCACCAATTTTACTGATCTAAAACAATCAGCTTGTGATTTTATTGATTTTCTCTCCTGTTATTCTATTTTATATTTCATTAATTTTTGTACAGATCTTGATTCATTCCTTCTTTCCTTGTTGGTTTAATACGTTCTTTTTCTAATTTCTTAAGATGGAAGCTTAGTTTCTTGATTAGAGATTCTTCTTGTCTACTAAACATTTATTTCTAGCAATATCAAGTGCTGTTCTAGCTATGTTACCCACATTTCATGCGTTGTGTTTTATTTTAATTCATCTAAAAATATTTTCTATTTTCCACTGAGTCTTGCCCTTTGAGGCATGGGTTACTTAGAACCGTGTTGTTTAACTTGCAAAATTTTCAGGCTCTTCTAGGTATTTTTCTGTTCATTACTAGTTCAATTTCTAGTTGTTTTGTGTGATTTCAATTATTTTTAATAATTTTAGTAAAAAACACTTTCAATGTTTTGTGTGATTTCAAATATTTTTAAATTCATTAAAATTCAAGTTTGTGGGCACCTGGGTGGCTCAGGTTAAGAGTCTACCTTCAGCTCAGGTCATGATGGATGGAGCCCCTAGCCCCCTGCTAGGCTTCCTGCTCAGTGGGGTGTCTGCCTCTCCCTCTCCTTCTGCCCCTCTCTCTCAATAAATTTCAACAATCTTTAAAAAAGTAAAATAAAATTCAAGTTTGTTTTATGGATACATTTTTTTGATGATTTTATAGAAAATGGTCTATTATGATCCTCTTCCTCCTGCACTTGAAAATAATGTGTATCCTACTCTTGTTAGAAGGAGTGTCCTGTTAATGTCAGTCAGGTCAGGTTTATTGATAGTGTCGTGCTATTTGTATCTTCTCTATTCTTGCTGGTATTTAAAATCTGTTTGTTTTTATCAATTACTGAAACAGAAGTAATGAAGTTACAAACTGTAATTGTGGGCTCATCAATGTCTTCTTTTTTGATCAATTTTTGCTTCAGGTACCTCAAAAGTCCCGTTGTTAGGCTCATATACATTTAGGATTGTTATGTCTTCTTGATAAATTGAACTCTATCATTGTGTAATAACGTCTGTCACTATCCCTGGTAATATTTCTTGTTCTCAAGTCTACTTTGCCTGCTTCTACTTTGTCTGATATTCTCTAGCTTTCTCTGGATTAGTACTTTTATAATAAATCTATTTTTCACTTTTTTATTTTTAACCTGTGTTTAAAATTAGTTTTTTATAGATAACATAAAGTTGAATTGCTCACTTATCCAATCTGATAAACTCTTTTAGTGGGTATGTTTAGACTACTCATGTCTAACATAATGATTGTGATGTTTAAGTAAAACCTACCATTTTGTTTGTTGTTTTCTACTTGTTCTATGCATTCTTTGCTCCTCTTTTATTCCACTTGTTTTGGATTGAGTATATTTTTGCTTTCAACATTATCTTCACTTTAGGTCTATTACGCACAAATTTTTTTTTTTAAGATTTTATTTATTTATTTGTCAGAGAAAGAGAGAGAACAAGCACAGGCAGACAGAATGGCAGGCAGAGGCAGAGGGAGAAGCAGGCTCCCTGCCGAGCAAGGACCCTGATGTGGGACTTGATCCCAGGACTCCAGATCATGACCTGAGCCAAAGGTAGCCGCCTGACCAACTGAGCCACCCAGGCGTCCCCATTCACAAATCTTTTTAAACAATTTTATTTTTAATGCTTGTCCCAAGGTTTACAATATTTATCATTAAGAAAGCATGTTTCCCTAAAATAATATTCTACTACTTTGAGTATTATTTAAGAACCTCATAGCGCATGCTCCCAATTCCTCTCTCCCATATTTGATCCTGTTGCTGTCATTCATTTTCCTTTTATGTGTGCCATGATGCATCACTATTAATTTCACTTTGGACAGCCAATTATTTTTTTAGTGATTTAGAGTGATTAGATATAGAAGAAAACTTTTATATTTATTTTTATTTTCACCATTCCCAAAGATCTTCATTCTTGTGTACATCAAAGTTACTCTCTGATGGCAACTGCCTTTTACCTGAAGAGTTGTCTTTAGCATTTCTTATAGTACAAGTCTGCTAAAAAGAATTATCTTGGTTTTTGTTTACTAATTCTTTCTTCAGCTGTATTGATTCTCTCAATGCTCCCATTAAATTTGTTTTTCATCTTTATCACCCATCTTTTTTTTCAAGCATTTCTATTTGGCATCTTCTTTCAGTTTCCATTCTCGGGGTTGATGACAATCCCCATCTGATCACGTATGTTGTCCATCTTTTCTCCCAGAGTCTTTAATGTATTAATCATTGCTAATTTAAACTGACGCCGGATGATTTCAATACCTGGGGCATCTCTGGGTCTGGTTCTTTTAATTGCCTTCTCCCTTGGCAGTGGTTGTATCTTTTTGCATGCAGGATGTAGTATATAGAACACCAGAGAGTGAGGCCAGTGTTACTTAGACCTGCAAATAGCAATACCTCATCTTCTGCTGGTGTTTGAGTCAATATGTTCAGATATTCAGCTGGTTTTAATTTTGTTCTTGCTTCTGGACCTCACCAGTTTAATTCTGGTATGACCTTGTGCTTAAGGTGGAGGCTGGTTTGCCAGATGATTTTTATCAATGTTACTGCTCTACCCTCAGCTTTCAGCCTTCCTTTTGTACCTACATACCAGGGAAGTTGTCTCTCCAAAACTCTTGTCTTTCACTCAGCAGTAAATAGCGACTGCTTGTTATTTGATGGTTTCTGGGATGGTAGTGGTGGTGGGGTGTGGGGGATACGCTTTGTTGACCTTTTTCTTTCTTCCTTTTTTTTTTAAAGATTTAATTTATTTATTTGACAGAGAAAGAGAGAGGTCACAAGTAGGCAGAGAGGCAGGCAGAGACAGAGGGGGAAGCAGGCTCCCTGCTGAGCAGAGAGCTCAATGCGGGGCTCGATCCCAGGACCCTGAGACAATGACCTGAACTGAAGGCGGAGACTTAACCCACTGAGCCACCCAGGCACCCCATGTTGCCCTGTTTCTGCCTCATTATTAGGCAGGTCCTACATTAAAGGGTCTCAGAGTTGGAGCTTTCTTGGCGGTCTTGCCTTTCCCCCAAAGTAGGTAACCTCAGATTGTCTGGGCCTAATACAGTTTTCTAACCATCCTCTAGTCACAGAGTTTTTTCTTTTTCCCTTCCCCCAGCTGAAATGGATCTTCATCTACATGCTAAGGGCAAGAAGGTTTGCTGCCCTTCCATTGACAGCTTAAATATTCGTTACTTGGAAGACAGGGTCTGGACAGGATTTTTTGCTTTTTCCATAGCAGTGTCTTCTCCCCTATCCAGGCTCTCAAGAAAACTTAGGGTTTTGTTGGATTTTGGGGAATCTTCTGTTGTAAGATAAGAACAACATTATTTTCAGCTTATCTACATCCCAGATGGAAACCAGTATTGTTTCTTTGTTCAAAATTGTTCTTTTGTTTCTTTGCTTACAAATTTGACACATGATCAATGCTAAAAGTTTCAGCCATTTTATTTTATTTTATTTTAAATTTTATTTATTTATTTGACAGAGAGTGAGAGAGAGCACAAGCAGGCAGAGTAGCAGGCAGAGGGAGAGGGAGAAACAGGCTCCCCACCAAGCAAGGAGCCCAACACGGGGATTTGATCCTAGGACCCTGGGATCATGACCTGAGCTGAAGGCAGTTGCCTAACCAACTAAGTCACCCAGGCACCCCAGTTTCAGCCATTTAAAAAAAAATAAGTTCATTAGAAATAATTTCACACAAATACAACTCCCTCAAGATTCATTTTTCTTGGCTCAATTATAAGCTTTGGAGAAAATGGCTATAAATTGGAATTAAAGTATAATAACCCTGGACCTCAGGGTAAGGTACTATGCAACACTGGGTAAGAATCTGGACATAAAAACGTACCACCTCATGATGGACATGTTTCAATCTAATGGTATGGAATGAGTATTCAGTAGTGAACCATATGGAAATGATCAAAGTACCAGTGCTCGAGGACATACATTTCCTAGTTCTAACTAAATGTATCTGAAAGTAAAACTCTTCCTCTGTTGTATTTCTAGCACCTGGAACAGTGCCTGGAACATAATGGTCACTCCATAATTTTTTCTATGAATAAATTAATGACTGAGAAAGTCCTGTGTTTCTTGTACAATTAATTTTGAAGCTTCAGGGAGACACTGGACTTTCTGCTGTTTGTAAGATTATATGAGCGTTTTAGTCATTAAAGAGATAAAATTAAAATTACAAATTATATCTCGGGCTGGCAAACAGTGTAGTTGTTTTTCTTTAACTGAGATTCATGCTGCTTTGTAAGCTTCATTTTCTTTTTTTTTTTAAAGATTTTATTTATTTATTTATAAAAAGATTTTATTTATTTATTTGACAGAAAGAGATCACAAGTAGGCAAGGAGACAGGCAGAGAGAGAGAGGGGGAAGCAGGCTCCCCGGCTGAGCAGCGAACCCGATTTGGAGCTCGATCCCAGCACCCTGAGATCATGACCTGAACTGAAGGCAGAGGCTATAACTCACTGAACCACCCAGGCCCACCTTATAAACTTCATTTTCAACTCATTATTTGTTCTGGGCAAATTACAACAAAAAAGAAGCAAATAAGGGAAATTAACTTAGAAAATAAGTGGTGGAATAAAAATTTTAAAGGAAGCATGTGGAAAGGGTAATTCAACAGGAAGTATAATTAGAAACTTTCTATTTGTTTAACTTTATACTAGGCACTGTGGAGTGCAGGTGCAAAAAAGTATTGGAAGGAGTTTCAATCAAATAGCTACAGCAGACTTGGATGGAAGTTGATAGAGAAGTAAATCAAGAGAAAAAAAAACAAACCCAGATCTGCACACACATGTGCCTTATTGATAAAAATTTTTAAAAATTAGAAAAGAATTAGACAAAGAAGAAGTTAAACAAAGCAACTGAGACCCAACATCTGTGAATCTTTTAAGATTCCAACCATAGGGATTTATTGACCATTTTAAGTCATCAAAGAATTTCCAAAAAATATTGATCTACAGTAATTAATTACCTTTTCTCTGGCTAACCCACCTCTGAGAATCTCAAATGTTCACTAACAATAAGTTGTGTTTTCATCTGAATTGTTTTTCACAATAAAAAATAAATGTGTGGGGCGCCTGGGTGGCTCAGTGGGTTGGGCCGCTGCCTTCGGCTCGGGTCATGATCCCAGGTCCTGGGTTCGAGCCCCGCGTCGGGCTTTCTGCTCAGCGGGGAGCCTGCTTCCTCCTCTCTCTCTGCCTGCCTCTCTGCCTGCTTGTGATTTCTCTCTGTCAAATAAATAAATAAAATCTTTAAAAAAAAAAATAAAAAATAAATGTGTGTTAAAAATGCCATTTTTTGTGCTGCCACCTTAACCTACTGTCATGGTCAGACTATGTTGCCTTGGCAACTTCCAAGACAAAATGTGCTGTTGTATCTACCTGTGATGTCATACCAGACGGCCTTGTCTTGGCAGCAGAATGAGATGGTTGCTCTCTCCTTAACAATTTTAGCTATTTTTTCTGGACTGTGTCAGCATCATTATTCATAGGAGGGATCACGCAATGTCTATTTTGAATGTGGTATTCTTTTAAGTAGTAGATTGTTCTAGGGTCCATCATCTTTCTTCCTTCATGTCAGTCAATCAAAGCAGGACTGGAATATAGGGTGTCCCTGGAATATAGGGTTTCTACAGTTGATCCTGTTTGTTAATTACAAAGCATCCATTCCTTCCTTCCTCCTTCCTAATTTTGTTTAGGTAAACACTCCTCTCCACTCCCTGAAAGTCAGATTTGTGACTTTAGAATAGCTTAACTTATCTGTACTCCAGAAATGGTTCCCAATAACTAAACCAAGTATGATAATTCTACCCCATAGCGATTGATTTATTCAGGGACCCAGGTTTAAGTGAATGAGTGCACAGGCATTTCCCTGTGACTGTACTGGTACAGGATTAAGCATATGATCAACTTGGCTCAGTCAGATTGCAAAGAAGAATCTCCATTCTAGGTTTGGAGGGAAGAAACTCTTTCACCGGTTAGACAAAAACCAGACAAAAACGAGAATTCTTCTTTAGAATTCTTTTAGAATTTTTTAGATTTTTAAAGAATTTTTTAGAATTAGACAAGAACAAGAATTCTTTTTGCCACAATTATGGTGAACAAACAGGTTGGATGCAAGCCCAACCCAAAACTGACACCTGGGAGAAGAGCAGAACAGAGAGAAGAACATAGTAATAGAGTCAGAGCCCTTGACTATGTCTTGCTTGCAGATTGTCCCACTGCTGGGCTTTTTATTATTTAATATAATGCACCCTACGATTTTTTTTTTTTTTTTGCATCTTATGGTTGTTTAACACATCTTAGAATTTAGAGTCAAGGTTTTTTATAACCAGGAGGATTTTTTTTTTTTTTTTGAGAGGAGAGGAAATGGGAGGGCAGAGGGAGAGAGAATCTTTTTTTTAATTTTATTTTTTATAAACATATAACATATTTTTATCCCCAGGGGTACAGGTCTGTGAATCGCCAGGTTTACACACTTCACAGCACTCACCATAGCACATACCCTCCCCAATGTCCATAATCCCACCCCCCCTCCCAAGCCCCCTCCCTCCATTAACCCTCAGTTTGTTTTGTGAGATTAAGAGTCACTTATAGAAGGAGAGAGACTCTTAAGCAGGCTCCAGACCCATCATGTAAGCCTAACGCAGGGCTCATTCTCACAACCTAAAATCATGACCTGAGCTTAAATCAAGAGTTGGATAGGCGGTTAACCAACTAGGACACACAGGCACCCCTAAACAGGCACATCTTAATTCATTCAGTTTTAGTATTTAGTAACAATTATATGATCTTGGATCCACCCTTTCCTGTCTTTGGGACTTAGCTCTTCCATTGAACAATTAAGGGTTTGGAGACGTGTCCTCTAAATTGTCCTAATTTTCTAAACTTCGATGTCTAAAAGATAAGCCATAGGTCTGGGCATCATGTCGTTTTTAAAACAATATAAGTCAAGTGGGCAGTTAAGGCCCAAAGTTTAGGACAAAAGACATGACAATGTATGATACATTTTAAGAACAATGAGACTTTGGAAGTTTACCTGAAGGACTCAGGGGGAGACACCCAAACTGCCCAAACTCTAGTTGTTATAAGAAGAGCCAAGAAGAGGAGAAGGTAGCGAGTGAACCTTTTGGAAGGTACATAGTTTGAAAAGAGTGGCTGTTTCTTTCCTCACTTCCACCATTGGTGGAGGGCTGGCCAGTTGCTTCAGAGCTCAAGGGTCTCTGGTAGACTAGTTCATAAAGATTGGGGGTGCCTGCCATGAGGGGAGACCTGAATTTATTCCCCAATCATAAATCTGCACGGCTGGTGGTTTATTAATCTGTCCCTTTATCAGCATGAACAGAGGAGTAGAGAACTACAACACCGCGGGGCTGAGAAGGGGACCAGAGTGAAGCAGTCTGCCCTGTGGATACCTGAGATCCCTGTGCATTGCACCAAGAAAGGTTTGTGGGCTTAACCTGGGTTGTCTGCTGAATCAGGGAGCCCAAGCAGGATGGAGTACCTTTTGGGAGGCCTGGGGGAATGGGTAAGTGGAACAAAGGCCGGGTTTCCCCAATCATGGAGTTGTGTAGACAAGAGATGTCCTGCTGTCCAGAGTGAGGACATGAACTTCTGCATGTCACACAAGGGCTGCCCGAATGCAGACGAAATAGTAAATGTTTTCAGAAGGAGGGCAGGAAAGGAAGACGTGAGTTGGTGAGTTCTCTTGGAGCAATACCGTGCCTCCTGCATAATTACACACACACACACACACACACACACACACACACACACACACACACATTTTTTGAGGAAAAGGAAGATGATCAAGATGATATGCCCAAGCTCCTATTACTCTTCTTTACGACCCTATAGCTTAGAAACACTCATTTTCAGGCTCTGACCCCTTTCCTATGTTTTTCACTTCAAGTCCTGATACTCTTTGATATACACGTAGAACTCTTGGTGTCCTGGACCCACTTGCTGCTCCTGACGTACTCTGTGCCCTCTCACAATCACCTGGGCCTGAGCCCTAAGGCCTGCTCTCCTGGTCTGTCTGGAAACTCCTTCTCTGCTATTAAGAAGAGATTTTTCAAGGCTTTCTTGACAGTCTCTCATAAGATTTGGGTCTTCCAGGATACCCTGTGCGTCTCTTTCCATTAATCTTTATTTATTTCCTGACTCATGTATACTTGGGACCTCTTGTGTAATCTAAATTTGGTATTTTTCTTAGCTTGAATTGGTACCATTTACTTTCCTCCGTATTTTTTGCAGTGAACATGTTCCCACTTCTTACTTCCTACTGCTCTGTTGTAATAAAGTTATTTGGAATTCAAACTGCATTCTCCAAGGTGTTATCCACACTTTCTACTCTAGAAAAATGTTGACAGAGCTGCCTATATAATGAAATCTTATTACTTTTATAGATAGGAGGGTTGATTAAAGATTATCTAATCAACATGCTTGTTTCAATGATTAGGAATCTGAGGTCACCAGAGGTGAAATTACTTCCTCAAATTTACAGAGCTGCTTTATATTAAAGCCAAAACACAAACCTGGTATCCCAATAGACAGTAAGGTGTGATAGGTATTCCCTCCCCCCCACCCAGTACTATCGGCAAAACCAAACACACCATCTTAAATTGAACTCACTCATGATTCTATGACAAAATTACTAAGCGACAGCTGAGTAATCTCACATTGACTTCAGAACCTCTGGTCACAGCTTTGAGCTCAGGATACTCCAAGCCAATACACGACATGTTTAGGCAGGATCACACAGGTCAGAAAAGATAAGGTTAACACAGGACAAGGTACTAGCAAAAAATGTTATATATCCCCTGCACCATCCTTAGAATTTGGGATTCTTACAACTGGAAGGGACCCTACAAGTTACTCAGAGAAGTGCCTTCTATGTGTCAAGCATTTCCACAGGCCATTGACATACAAAGTCTTATTTATTTATTACAAAACAAATAATGTTGAAAAAAGTGTTAACCTCTGTTTTTAAGATGGCAGAACTTGGGTTGAGATCAGGTAAATTCGTTACTTAAATTTAAAGTCAAGAACCTAGAGGGCTGATCTACAAACACAGGTGTGCCCAGCTCCAAGACCTTAAACTTTTGTATCTAAATCAGATTTACTTCCCCCAATTACAGGATTCTCTTGTACAGATTACAGGGAGTTAGGTCCCCATCTTCATCCAGAACAACATAGTCTGGAGTGGATTCTGTTCTAAGAGGCAGCTCTTCTCTATTTGACTAGCTCTGAGTTTTCTTTGTAATTTTTGACCCCCAGATTTGCCTACCAGAAACTTCCACTGAGTCTTCTGCAGCTTTTTGGAGCAAACCTAAACAAGCTAATTCTTTGTAACTCTACTTTTCCCCAACTCCTGTTATTTTCCCCAACCCTGAGCCTTCATTTCTTTAGAGAAAACATCCAGTACTCTCTTAACCATTCTCTGTAAAACCTTCCTCGTGAGCTACTTCCCAGGTGGTGCTTCTTGCACCTTGTATTTTATAACTGCCAGTGTCACTGTTGAAGCACAACACCCAGAACAGGGCACAATATCCCACTTGTAGTCTGTTTTCAACTTGTTACAGGGGTATTAAGTTTCAATGAATGCAGTCAAAGTTTATTAGCTTTTCATCAGGATCCCAGCACACTAAGGACAGATTTTCTGAGCACCCTTTACAAGGCTTGAGGACACTCAAGGAACTCTCCAAAACTAAGCCAAAAACACTTAAGATTCATCCCATTAAAAGGAAACACTCTTAACACGCAGTCAAATGCAACTGAATTGGATCTCAAGTCCCAACATTAAAGACTTTTACAGGAAATTACAAGCTACTCAGCCCTGCATTACTTTTGTTCAATTAATCATGGAGCTGAGTTATACTTGGTAGAACTTTTGCCAGCATCTGTTTTGAGATGTGCATTGGCCTTCATCTGATGTCATTTCTATGAACACCCCAGTTACTGAAACCAGGCCATATGAATAATAGAACCACAAATTCCAGACTGGGTCACCATATGTTAAGAAATGTAGTTTCTTTTTCTGACTGCACATTTTAAGACTGCTTTTTACCTTCATGGGTTCCCAGGTCACCTGTTGGACCCTTCTCTCCAACACAAGAGAGAGTCAGCAGCAACCTAGAAAAATCATTTTTCTCTGTCCTCGATAATCAAGAAAGAAACAGGATAGTCCAAGAAATTTTCAATCAACACCAGTGTCACACATCTTTTATACAGTTAGTGCAGAAGCGATGTGTTATAAGAAGAAAAATACATCTTTTGGATGTCACAGCTAACCAGTACTGTTAATAGTATGCTTGCAAAATAGATAAAAGGCTCAGCTAGATTGTAAACAGCGTTTAAGAGCATTTCTGTCTTTAGCATCATGTTGCATACGTGGCAGGTAATGCCGTACACATTTGCATGAATAACGGAATGAACCAACACAAATGGTTGACGTTGGCTTGAATCATGAGGTTTGAGTGTTTCCCTGGTGAGGTCTTTAGGACCTCCTTCAGTGAGCTGGCCTTTAGATTTTTGATGTCACTGCTGATTAGTAACGCCGATAGCCAGTGCCCCGAAACAAAGTCTGATTCCTCAGTTTTATGTTCTTTCATAATTTAGTTGGATGAGTGAATGACCTTAGGTCCTCTACACATATGGTTTTATTCTTCTATCTTGGGAGAGATGATATGATCAAAAAGGGTATTTTCCATCTGGTCCAGACACAGACTTTCCAAGTTAATAAAATCGGCCTTATGTTATGAATAGGTTTAGGAAGAGGTCAGATGTTTTTAACAGTATCCTGACAGGATTATTATTTTGTAAGGAATAAGATAAAAAGTTACAGTAATAGGACAAATGTGTTTTCCTTGTAACTTGTAAGAGATATAAATTATCTTAGAAGAAAATAATATTTATTTCAGTGAAGAGTGCTTCCTCTTAGGTAATTTGTGATGTAATCAGATCTTTTTGATATAGAGAATAATTTGAAAGCAGAGAATGCACGGTCTTTCTCACTCACAGAATGAGACATTATACCTTTCCATTTCTAAGATATCAAAACCTGGGCTAAGAAAGTCCTTTCATGTCCAGGCAAAGAAATTGGCTAAGAAAAAGAACTGGGGCCCTGTTTTCAAGTGTAGATCTTCTCACACACACACACACACACACACACACACACACACACACGCCCTCTACCACATAGCAGAGTAAGGAGCATTACAGGGGAGAAAGTGGGGTGTGTGTGTGTGTGTGTGTGTGTGTGTGTGAGGGAACCTGTTACACCAGAGCTATGATAGCATTTACATTGTGTAATTGTATTTGTTATTTGCTTATTGAGCTAATGCTTTTTCTACACGCTGAGGTCCTTTGCCCTGCTCCCTCTTACGTCTCTGCTTTCTAGCCTGATGACCAGCATGTAGTAACTTCTCTATTTAAACAAATGAAGGTTAAATACATAAATGAAAAGCTTCCTTTCTCAGTAAAAATAAAACCCACAGTCTTCCAGGTTGGAACCAGGAGGAGAATTTTCAAGGGTGAGGGAAGGCTGGTGAATCAGCCTATGTCTGTCCCGGTGACTGATCTTTCCCTTCAGGGTCTATCACTCATTGTTTCTGATATCTCCATGTGGCTTACACCCTCTTCATACTCTTGTCCAAGCAGGGACACTGGACCTCTCTCTTAATATCTCTTATTCCAGATGAGGCAGAACTTGAATATCCAAATAAAATTTAATTACAGACTCATGGATAATAAAGGGGGAAATAAACACAGAGTTGTAGGAGCTTCAAAAGTCCAGTTTAAAGAGCTTTTTTTTTGAAATTTTGAGTGATATAGAAATAAATTATCTGGTAGATTACAATGAGATAAAAGAAACCTAAATAAGTTAACATCTGTTTCTTACTAAAATATTAAATTGAGCTTGTAAATGATATAACCATGAAATATTCCAGAACCTAGAATACCATGTGGTCCAATTTTCTGTATTTTCAGGGAATCCAAAAATATGAAAAGAATTGTCCACCATAATACAGGACTAGTGAAAGAGATAAAATTGAAATTCAGTCCTCTCTATATCCAGTTCCGTTCTTCAGTCACCCAAGAAAATGTTAATTACCAACTGCCAGACTCTTAAGGTCTCCATGGGCCCTAATCACTGAAATCTAAAACTGATTATAAATCAAATTAATTCTACTTGTGATATTTTTATTAAAATATGCTTTATCTTTATAACTTCCTATTGTTTTGTAACTGGGGACATAACCCAATGCATTAAAAAAATCTTGATAGTTACTGTTAACTGACGAATTATTTGTAAGGTAGTAAGACAGGAGGCAAGAGGTTAATTGTTTAGAAAAAGAGTTCAGAGATCATTGCTACTTCTCTTTCAATTTGTCAGATGGAGTTTTGTGGGTAATTTAGGAGACAATCACATTCGGGAGATGAGCACATAAGAAATGAATGGACTAAATTGTTCTGGGCCAACAGTGTGATGGAACAGGTGTTCAAGGATGGACTAAGATGATAACACAAAGGAAATGTTGAGTAAATTTGCCAGGGAGGAGCAAGGAGAATGGGCAGAAAAGATGGAAACAAAGAAAGTGAAGTAGTTAATTTACCTAGAATGTCTGCCTAGAAGCTTATCAATCCTTTCAGGTTGCCAGTTCACCTTTATTAGATTGTCCACCTGGAACTGGAATTGCACCATCAGTCTGTATCTCTAGGTGCGCTGCAATCAGCAATGACTGTTTTGCTAAGTTCCTGGATGAACAATTACTAATAAGCAAGTTCAATCATAACACTAGAAGAGAGAAATGACAATAATGATGTGTGCAAGAAAACTTCTGTCAAAGCAGCGTTTGGGCTAAACAATGGAAAGATGTTATCATTTCTTAAGGGGATTAGATCACACCATATGATGAAACCAGGCATGGTCATTAGGATGGGATGAGGGAAAACTAAGTCATCTACAGAGCCTGGAGAAGGCTAGAATGTGCAATGTTAAAGGACTGAGCAAGTTTGGATATGATTTTGACAAGCATGAGAATCAATGATTTCTTACCAGTGGGGTGGAGTATGTCCCTGGGAGTTATCATAGGAAAGGGGAAGACCCAAAATCTGAGTTATATATTGGACCTAGCCAGTAGGCTGTTACTAGACATAACTAGAGGACTAGGCAGAGAACCAAGGCAAAACATCTTGGAGTTCTAAGGACTGGGACAGCCACAGGAGTGTTGAAGGGAAGTACTTGGGATATACCAGGGCATTCAGGGTTTATTCAGTGTACCAAGGCTGAGTCTATGGTACCAAGGACCATCTACATTTGGGGCACTAGGTAAGAACAGTGACTTGGAGATTAAAAATATTGATTCTGAATCCTGGCTTTGCAGCTTACCAGCTATGAGGCCTTGGGGCATAGATTAATTAAGCTATTTGAACCTCACTTTCCCATTTGTATAAGATAATGCCTAACTCGTGGGCCTTATCAACAAGATTAAAGGAAATAACTATTTAAGTTCATAGTTCAGTATGTTCATGTCAGTGTTCAGCAAATGATCGATATATTATTTTAATTATTTTTTACTGATGAAAGCAAAAGTTGCTAATATGCCTGTGGCCCTAGCCAGGATGGACAGGAACTAGGTGAGCTTGCCTGACAGTGGTGGCATGAGCTCTAGATGAGCAAGCCAAGGAAATTGAGGAATTTATTGGGGGAAGCTGGGTCTCAGCCATCAAAGGGGCCACCTTTGATAGGAATCTATTTAGTTAATTCCTTCTTAAATTTTGTTGCCAAAAATAGAGTACAGAAATTTTCATGTCCCAGTCTCTGCAAAGTTTTATTGTTTTAAGAATCAAACAAAGCCCAAAGTTAACATTTCAGTTGAAGGCTTTATTGAACATTATAGACAAGCCATTTAAACCATTGGAACATATGAGTATACTTGTACTGCAGACTGCTCTAAAAAACACTTGGATAAGAATTCATTTTGTTAAGTAGTTAAGCACTTCCCCTGTAGTCCTGTTCAGACTATCAATTGACATGGCAAAACCTTACTCCAGATAATGGAGAAATATAGTTTAGTGCAATTTCTGCCCATACCATCACAAATCTGTGGGCTCTGAATAAATGAGACTTTACTGTGTCTGAGAATATCAGGGGGTTTCCCAAGAGATTTACAAATACAAGTCAAAGTTAACTTCACAGTTACTAAGGATTCCTATCTCCCCATCAGTTGTGAACATGGAAGTACAGTGTAAATGTAATAATCCGGATAAGAAAAGTCATTCTTAGCTTAATTTAATAAAGAAAGAAAAAAACCCCAAGACCAGGGGTCTGTTTCAAATCCTTTCTGAAATGTATAGAGTTGTAGACCTTTACCTTTGCCCAAGAGAAATTCAAGATATGAAATTATTTTTATCTATATATTCAACAAAAAAAATTGAATTGAGTGTCTACAGCACTGGGAGACCAAAGTGAGTACAAAAAATAAAGGGGCTGCCCTCATGGAGCTTACATTCTAGTACAAGGAGACAGACAATAAATATGCAAATATACTATAATTCAAGTAGAGATAAAAGGAATTAGGAAAAAATGTAGCAGAATAAGGGCTGGGAGATAAATGGGAGAAGATGCTTTTAAGAGACAGCATGTCAGGGGTGGACTCTCTATGGAAGCGACAGATCAACAAAGACCAGAATGAAAAGAGGCAGTGAATCTAGCAGAAAGCAGGCCTGGCAGTGTCCTCTGTGACATACCATCAACCCTTGTCCCCCTAGTCACAGAGACTCCTTTCTCAATAGTAATGCCATTTTGAGACCTGGGGATATGACTCCTGTTTCCTCCAAAGATGCAGCAAGAACACAACATGTACTCTACCACCTTTGTCATGACCAATTTTCATCACTTTCTACAGCCAACATTATTTTAATACTAATGGCCTGTCCCTATGGATTTACTAGCTCAGGTTTTTAAGTACTGTTTATGAGTCTGGGTAAAAGGAAATAAAAACATATGCAAGAACTAATTTAGGTAGCTTGAAAAGTCTTTTATATCAGGAATTTTTCAAAGTTGTTTTGATAGCAGAAACCCTTTTCTCAGACACTAGATTGTAAAATAGATTATGTCATATAAAACAGGAAAAAAATAACTGTTTTGGATGAGGAGGACTGGAGGTCCCAAAGATAAGACTGCTCACAAATTCTTAGACCTTCTTCATAGCGCTAGGAGGAAGTCTCCTTGGAAGAAATAGAAAGAAGATGAAGTTCATGGATGGTGGCAGGGGGGTTTTGTGTGTGTGTGTGTGTGTGTGTGTGTGTGTGTGTGTTTAAGATATTCAACATTCTTTCTTTGAGTTTCTGGTCAATACAATACACTGCCCAATAAATTGAGGACAAGAGTGAAGAGTAGAAAAGAGATAAAAAGAAATCATGTATTGATCATACTCCTAAGGAGATAAGGTAGTGAGATATAATGGTTAAACGTATGAGGTTTTAGTCAAATAATCTCAAAGCTCAGTTCTTAGTGGTGTGGTCTTACGTTAACCAACCTTACTATGCTTCCGTTTCTTCAGATGTGCAATGAAACCTATTGATTTGGTCCTTCGTCACATTATTGGTGTTCTCTCCCAGGAGATTTTCTCCAAACACTATGGATAAATCACACTCCTCCTCCAAGTAAGCTTCACTGGATTGAACAATGAAGAAATAAAAGTGAGCTCACTTTATGAGAATGAGGAATCTGGTGCCCAGAAGAATGACCCCATACTGGACCTATTCTGTTGTCACTCTTGGGTCCTAGTTACCTCCTGTCTTAAGAAGTTATCCAGATGGAAGAGTTGGGCCTTTCACATGTTAGAAGAGATCAAGGCCTCTGTTCCTGACTTGAGTTCTTTTGCAAAGCTTTGTTTTAAAAATAAATTGCTGGAAAGCAAAGATATCAATCAATTCAAAGCCCAATGCCCTTTGTGCTAAGTCTGCCTTGCACAGTCCCAGGCTGGTGGAGAGACCACAAGAGAGTACTTGCATGGTTGGTCCTGCATTTTCAGCAACATCACTCAGGTATCAGATGCATTTCATTCTGGTGGCATGTAGAGGCCCCTTTCCCTTTGATAGCAAGAATATACCAGTTCCTTGATAACCAGCTTGAAGTCTGTCTCCCCGGTGCTGATAGAGGAAGGGAAAAGACTTTCAGGTCTGTGGAGGCCTGTGGAAACACAGTGTTTGAGCGTGTGTGCCTGTGTGCGGGGAGTAGCTGAGGGTAAGAGATGAATGCTGAAAGGGACTTCTTTTTATTTTATAATGATGATTATATTAAATAAAAGTATGATCATAAAGTACTTACCTTGCATATAGTAAGCATTCAGTACATGGTGGCTGCTCTTCTAATCGATAACCATGAGGCATGCCAGCATTGGTCAGGAGTCATCTGAGAGCAAGAAACAGAACTCTACTTTAAACTACCTTAAACAAAAGGGGAATTTTCTTTATAGATTGGAAAAAACAGAAATCAAAAAAATCAGAGAGGAACATACATACGAAGTGGTATCATGGGTGTTGGAGGCTGAGAGGACAAAACGGAACCCTGCACTAACACAGAGATGATAGCTGCAGAAAGAAGCTCCCTCCCCTAGCTGGGGCACAGAACAGAAGGGGAAGCTTCAGGAACCCTGGATCTCAGAGAAGTGGCTCTGTAGACCTACTGCTTAGACTTTTGAGAAAGGGAAAGCTTCCACCGCAGCTACTGTTGGTTCCCCTGAGGGCCTGTGATAAGTGAGCAACTGAAAGCCAGCTGCCACCATTAAGAAGACACTGATGATAACAGTCAAAAAACAGAAAGTCCCTGCTCTTCTCTTTGGGTCTACTTCTCTCCCTCCTGTGCCTCCCGTAAGCATCCCCCCTCCCAAAAAAAAGCCAGCTGGCAGAGGGTTCTGGGAAATGCAGTTTGCGGAAAACAGAAAGGCAAGAGGGAGCTGAGAGACAACAGGTAAATAAGTGGCAAATTGACCTATGGGATGCAAGGAAAGTTCAACTCAGAAACCAGAGGGAAGAGGACCTGGATAATGCCTAGACTCCTTCTCTGTTCTCTAGCTTGTGCTTGTCACTGCTCATCGACTTAGGCAGTCCTGTTCTTCAGGAACATGGGCCGTAGTCGACCAACACTGATGTCTTATAACTTTGGCCACTTAGGGAGGGAGCTTAGTTCTCCTTTTTCCCAAGTCTAGTTTTAAAAGACTATAGACTCTGAAAAACAATCTGAGGGTTTTGAAGGGGCAGGGGGTGGGAAGTTGGGTCAGCCTGGTGGTGGGTATTATGGAGGGCACGTATTGCATGGAGCACTGGGTGTGGTGCATAAACAATGAATTCTGGTACACTGAAAAGAAATTTAAAAAATTAAAAATTTAAAAAAAAATAAAGTCTTAAGAAAGACTCTAGCTAAACTTCCAGCTGGAAACAGGAGCTCCATCTAGACCAGCCAACTATAATGAAGGACATAGGAATTGCCACTGAAAAAAACAGAATTGGTGTTAGAGAAGGAACAAAGAAGTGGATGTAGCCAGGTCTCAGGATAGGGATCCTGGACAGACAAAACAAGAGATAGCGCTCACCATGGTAACAAGGGACCTAAAACAAGAAAACAACAACAACAACAACAACAAAACAACTGCTGCAGGGTGGGAAAAGCTTCTCAAATGGCTGGTCATGGAGGTGAGTTGTGAAGCAAAGGGCCTGGAGAAACTGGAGAAGGGCCTGGAAAGGGCTTCAAGGGGGAAGGAACATGGTTTGGAAAGATGTGGAGACCTAAAAATGCACATGATGTACAAGGCTCAGAAAATAATCAATTTGACTGCATCGGAGTGGAATAAAAGTGAGTATTTAGTAATAGTTGAAAAGCTAAATTAGGGGCAAAACATGGAATGCTGGGCTGAATTGCACATTATTTATTCTTAGACCGAGAGGTTTACAGAGTTTTATGCTACAGGGAGTTAGGAAGGATGGGTGGGAGGAGGAAGTAGAACAGGGGAAAGCTATGCCCTTGGGTATTTGCCCAGGTGAACTGAAACTTAACTAAATTATGTCTGCCTTGCTCTAATATGAACTTGACCCAAATTTGCAGCCTTTTCAAGTTTCTGATTTTTTTTTCCTCTTCAAAGTGGAAGGAATAAAATTGTGCTGTTTGACTGAGAATATGCTTATGAAATACATGACCTTGGGCAAGTAGAGATGAGTGCATTTCAAACTTGGTAGTCACAAAGGGTATTTCTGATCTCTTGTGTAACATTTCAGTGATGGATCAGTAATATTTTTGGAGACATCAAGGTTCCCAAAAGAATCAGACTTTTAGTCTAAGATTTCCGACATACCCACTCTTCTCCTCTCAAAATACTGGAGTTAATGCTTAAGCATGGATTCCATTGTGACTCCTTCCTTTTCTCTCACTTCCTTTTGGCCTGAATACCATTAACTACTGTACCATAATGAGAAGAGGAAGAGAAAGACCAAATCTGTGAAATGTAGTTCAGATTATGTTTGTTCTTTGGGATTCTCAGGAATTTGGAGCAGGCAAAAAAAAAGCTAACAGAGCCTAGTTTGCTGTTTTATGAGCTGGTGACCAGGGGCTTTCTCTGAATGTCAGTTTTTTCATTTTTATTGTGAGAATGATAAGAATTGTATTTCATAGATAATATTGATGAGGGAGCAGAAGGCAGGGTGAGGATAAAGCACAAGCTGACATCCCCTGCAGCCCCTTCCCCCAAACCCCTACGTGCCATGTGTGATCTGTGTGACATTCCTCAGGCACTCCTAGCTGCCCTAAGCTAAGGGAAGGGAAAAACAAAGGGTTAACTAATAGAGATCACAGTCCTACAGGACAGGAGTCTCCATCAGTTTTCAAATGTCTTAGTGATTTACAAGGAAAAAGCATTCTTATCAATAGCCTAACCTCCAGAGGCCCATAACTCTATTTCCTGGAGCCCTAATATCACCCTCCCCTCCATGAGTGAAGGGGGAAACAGAGGCAGAAGGGAGTGTAAACAAAATTAAATTTCTTTGAGAGCTGCAGCCCATTGACAAGGATTTTTACTGGGAAGAGTATAACATTCCTCCAGCATACTCCCAACTGTCTTAATGTTAAGGCTTTACTAGAGGGAAAAATAACATTAGCTTGACAATAGCAACAGCCTTCAGTGTCCTGAGAGTCTTCTTTAGCATCTCAGAGTCCTTTTGGACACCTCCCTTTTCCCTTACCTCCCCCAACTCCCAATCTGCCATTCCTCACAACCCTAGTGTGGCAGTACGTTCTGCCCATGGGGTCCTGTTCCTGTGCTTTAATAAAATCACCTTTTTGCACCAAAGATGTCTCAAGAATTCTTTCTTGGCTGTTGGCTCTGGACCTAAACAATATTCCAAAAAACTACATCAATATGAAGACTAAATGAAGTAACATTTGCAATAAAAAAAACTCACTTCTCATGTCCTTTCTGGTTTTCAAACAGGGACACCCAGATGACCACATGAATAGAGCTGAGGCCAGGATTCACTCACCGGCCTATTTTTGTTCAGGTGATATTTGTGAACTTGTTGCTCGGCTTCTCTTTCCAATTCCCCTGCCATGTTTAGAAGCCAGCAGACTCAGAAGGTCTCAAGGTCAAAGATCAGGATGCCCAAATTTCTAAGTCCTGAGAAGGACCCAGAATTCAGAAAAGTTAGCTACTCTGGGGGAAACTACAGCTGTAAGATGGATGCCTCAACTTGAAAGCCCCTGTGAGGATTGATAACTGTATGAACAAGTTGACTAACCAGAAGAGAATAAACAAACAAACAGAAAAAGCGTGAGTAGAGATACAACAATTATATCTGTTTCTTAACAAAGTTTGTTAATTCCAGTCCTGCTGTGTCTTTCCTAGATACACAGTAGCTCAGCTAGTCACTCAAAGGCAGCAACTTTAGAACATCCAAGGACTTCTAATTGTCCACAGGGTAAAACCCAAAGTCCCTGCCCCTTCTATCCAGGATTCTTCATACACTGACTGATTCATGGCCTTCACAAGCCCAGTTTCTCTCCCTGGATGGTTCTTCCTCTATTGGCTCCAGCCTTCTCAGGACTCTGGGCTTCTGGAGATGGTGACTTCCTCTCCACAACTGCTCTATTACCACTTCTACTCATTTTTCATGACAGAGATCAGATATCACTTCCTCTGAGAAGATGGGCATTCTTACTTTCTCCCTCCTCATAAAATATAGCTATTAAATAGATGGTCTTTCAACTAGACTATGGGTAGTCCCTTGAGGGCAGAAGCTAGGGCTGATTCATGATTACATTCCACTGCCTCTTCTCTCTCCACTCCAAGTTTGGGATTTATAAAATTTTTAAAAAGAATGAGAAAAAAAAATCTTTCTTGCATGAATATCTTTCACTGAACCCTGTCTTTTCTGGGATCCCTCTTTCAATGAGAACGGTGGTAGAATGGAAAACAGGTTCTGGAGTCCCACAGACATTGTCTTAGCCCTAGTCTGCCACCTGTTAGCTATGTGACCATGATCAAGTTACTCAACTTCTCTGAGCCTCAGTCTTTTCATTTTTGTGATGAGAATGGTAGTAACTATTACATTTGGTAGAAAATATAGGAGGACCAAATAAAAAATATTTATAATTTTTAAAAATATAAATAAGAGAAATTAAAAATTACATAACAATTAAATATTTTAAAGGGGAAATGCCTGTTATTTTAAAGTTATTTACTCAAGAGAGTATAGAGTAGGAAGACAGACAGAAAACAATAAAAAAAATTGAAGGACACAAAGATAATGAGAGCATTTCGTCAGTGGCTTCTGATAAGAGGTAAATAGAAGGGGCTAATATTAATGTCTGAAATGAAAGTTTGAAGATTTTTCCGAGCATTAAACAATCATTTCCTATGACAGACTCTAAAATTGGTGTTACTGTTTAAATATTGACATTCAAACCCAAATAGTAATAAAATAATTTCTAGTAAAAGGCAATTAAATGCGTTTATATTTCAAGAGCAGAATATATATATATATATATATATTTTAAGATTTTTATTTATTTATTTGACAGATCACAAGTAGGCAGAGAGGCAGGCAGAGAGAGAGAGAAAGAGAGAAAGAGAGGAGGAAGCAGGCTCCCCGCTGAGCAGAGAGCCCGATGTGGGGCTCGATCCCAGGACCCTGAGATCACCACCTGAGCTGAAGGCAGAGGCTTTAACCCACTGAGCCACCCAGGCGCCCCATGAGAGCAGAATATATTTTTAAACACCTTTTCTTTCTGCCATGCTTCTCTGTCGCTTTATTCATACATCAACCCTGCAAAACCAGCTTCTCAGTTTGACTCCGCCCCCTTCTAGCCTAACCCTCTTGGTTCCGACTGTACCATTCTGTCTTTCCCACACATAAGGTCCATTTTTCAAAACTACTTCTCAAAGCAGCTTGGGAGATCTGATTCATACAATCAAGCCACATATAATCTCCACTTAGATCAAATAGAGGTTGAAAAGGGAAAATCGTCAGTTTTCCTCATCCTGTATAGGGAAAAACCCCAGTTCTTTCCTTCTATGGGTCCCTATCCCTGTGTCTCTTTCACTTCTCACCCAGGACACTTCCCTTCTGACATAAAATGTTTAGAGGCTTTTCCCCACAACAAGCAATTCTCTGTGACACCACCTGGGTGGCCTACAATTTATCTTCTGTAGAAAATGTCAGATCACACAGGTTAAGGGTTCAGTCCCAGAAGGCTAAGATTGCCCCATTCCCACATATACTTTGGATGCCAGTTCCAAACCCACATGATCACCCACTGGCTATGAATCAGAGGTGCCCTCAACCCTCTCCTCAATTTTGATTAATTTGCTAAAGTGGCTCACAGAACTCTGGCAAACACTTACTTACCTTTAAACAATTGATGAAAGGACATGACAAAGGACACACATGAACAGCCACATGAAGACATACGTATCGTGAGGCCTGGGAGTGTCCTGAACACAGGAGCCTCTGTCCACATGGAATTGGGGGGCATCACCCTCCCAGTGTGGATGTGTTCACCAGCCTAGAAGCTCTCCAAACCCCATACTATGGGGATTTTATGGAGGCTTCATTACCAAGGCATGATCAATTATCAATTCCATCCGCAGCCCCTCTCCCTTCTCTGAGAGGTGAGGCTGAAAATTCTAAGCTTCTAATCCTGGCTTGGTCTTTCTGGGGATCAGTGCCCACCCAGGGGCCATCCAGTAACCCACCCAGAGCTGCCTCATTAGAATGAAAGATGCTCTCAGTGCTCTTATCATTTATGAATTTATAAGGGTTTTAGGAGCCCTGTGCAGGAACTGGGGGCAGAGACCAATAAATATATTTTCTATAATCTCATGGCGGTCAATTCCAGGTATAAGAAAACAAGGTAATTTGGGAGTTATTCTAAGGACAGAAATAAAGTACATCAGGGAAAGCTGTTTCTCTTACCAACTATGTGAGATGATAGCTCAGATTTTAGGGGGAAAACAAATTCAAAGGTAATTGAAAGGTAAATTGGGACTCAAGGAGTAATAAAATAAAGGACAGTGATAATGAAAGTTATCCAATTATAATTCTTTGAGGAATATGAAATAATACTCATCAAGTTCTCTATCACAAAAGGCATTCATTTAAGGCCTGCAGTTTTGAATAATTATTCCAATTAAAGTTTTCCATGGAGTCACAATGGTGGTATATAAATACATAAACAATCAGTTAATGAAATGAACCATAAAGAATGAGATAAACACCTTTAATATTAACTTCTCTCTTGTTTTCCTTTGCATACAGCAATGAGGAATGGGGGCTGGGTGATGGGTATAAATGAAATTGAAATGTGTGCCCAGTAAAGCAGCATCACTTAGCTGGAGAGCATGTGGTTGGTTACCTGAGCTGTTGATGATAGAGTCTGATTGTCTGAAAATAATGGATTTGACAAAATCTACAAATCAAAGTCACATCCCTATGTCATACATCAAACTCCCAGGTCCTAGCTTACAATGTATTTATTTTTAATTTTTAAAGTAAACTTAATAGTTATTTGGGGTTTTAAAAAGATTATTCAAGGGAAAATTGTGTGATTTTTTAATCCTTCCTTTTCTTTTTTTTTTCTATTTTTTTTTTTTTGGTTTAAAAAAAGAATACTGAAAAGTTTGAAGACAAAAATTAAACACCCACAGTAATGCCAGTACACAAAAATAATCACTTTTGCTATTTTGTGTATTTCATTCTAATCTTGTTTTTCTTTGCATATGAATATAAATAGGTTGAGAAATGAAAATCATTCCCTACATGTAATTCATACCCTGCCTTTTTCATACTGATCATTATTTTAGGCCCAGCGCTAACAAGTTTGGTTGTCTAAAATATTCATAGCATTTTAGAAACAGCAAATTAGAAGAGAGATTTAGGGACCATTAAAGGAAAATTTACTCTCAACTCACAAATGAATGTCTGAGAGTGTAGTAAGTTAGAAAAATCTTTGAGTGAATAAAATCATAAAAAGCTCAGGATTAGAGAGGAACCCAGAGAACATGCAATTCAACCCTTGTGCAAATGTTCAACTCCTTCTAAGGCATCTTTGTGGAATGAATACCTTAGGGACAAAGAATTTAATACTTCCCAATGGAGCTCTTTCCATTTCCAGAATGGTTTTTATGCTAGTTAGGGCAGGGCTCCTATCTGTAACAGATAATCTAGTCAAATAAATCTAGTCAAGTCAAGTCCAAAATGGGTTACCTAATGGGTAGCAGGCTCCCCTCCAGGCACTCATTCAGGGCCCAATCTCCTTTCATCTCTGGCATGTATCTTTCAAAGCTTCTAGTATCATCAATTTAAGGCCAGTGGAAGGAGAAAGTGCATGAAGGATTGTGCAAAGGAGTTATTTCTGGAGCAGGCCTGAAAGCAACAAATGTCACATTCCATTGGTCAGAACTCGATCACATGGCCATATCTAACTGCAAACAAGGCTGGGAAATGGGTCTAATTTTGTGCCCAGGACAAGGAGAAACAGGTTCTTGTAAATGACTAGCCACTCAATGCCATAGTTTTATTCATTAGAAAGTTCATTCTCATGTTGAGCTGAAATTCCATGTAGATTGGTTCTAATTCTGCCCCCAAGACAATATAAAATAATTCTAATCCCTCTTCCACAAGATAACCCTTTAAATGCCTAAAGAATGATTTTAGGTTTCTCATATATCTTATTTTCTTCAATCAAATTCCCCCAATTTCTTTAGTTTCTTCATGTGACATTACTATTAAAGCATAGTCATTTTGGAGCCATTTGTTATAGAAATAAGTACATTTTTTACATTTCTGTATTCCCCAAAGGCATTAATTTTTTAGGCATGAAAATAATAACTAATTATGCATAACAAAACTCTTCAATTACCCAGAAATAACTTAAACTTACAGGCAAAATATGTAACACAGTTAAAATATATGTCATTGAAAAATTATTAAAATAAAAAGGAACCTTCCCACTTTAAAAAGTTAAGTTTCATGTATCAAGATGTTACGATGGGACTTGTTTGCCTTATCTTAGTATCAGCTCTAAGGTACTCCATTTTGTGGCTACACCATCTGGAAAAAAATCGCATCCAAAGTTACAAAAGAGAGAACTTGCAGAGCTTTATGCCCACTCCCAAATGTTGCTGTGCAGGAAGGACCCACATCACTTTTGCTCAGACTACTGTTCAGAATTGGTCACATGGCTCCCTCTGACTCTAAGGGCCCAGGGCATGTTCCTTTGTGCTCAGGAAGGAAAGGAAAGCTGGGTGAAGTGGGCATGAGTTAGCTTGTGTAGAAACCACAAACCCCCTGACTCGCTACTGCAGTGTAGATAAGGACATTTAAGTTGCATTCCTGGGAGGGTCAGAACACTTCTGTTCCTGCCTAACTGGAGATCCAGCATTAATCTCATGCCTCCCTGAGGAAGTAACTCTTTGCATCCAAGGGAGAAGAGTGAAATAAGACACCCTTTCACTTTTAGTGAAGATAAGCAATTTGAAGAGAGGTGAGACATGGAGAGAGGTGAGAACAGTGAGGTCACCAAGAATGCTATAGGTTCAAATAGATGGACATATGCTTATTAGGTTAACAAATAATAGTGACCGGGAAGTTGCAAATTATGTCTAAAAGAATATTCTCCAAGGAAATCTCTGATAAAAATTAGTGTCAGGGGCACCTGGGTGGCTCAGCAGGTTAAGCCTCTGCCTTCAACTTGAGTCATGGTCTCAGGGTCCTGGGATTGAGCCCCACATCGGGCTCTCTGCTCAGTGGGGAGCCTGCTTCCCCCTTTCTCTCTCTGCCTGCCTCTCTACCTACTTGTGATCTCTCTCTGTGTGTCAAATAAATAAATAAAATCTTTAAAAATAAATCAAAATAAATCAAAACTAGTGTCTGAAGCATATATTAAGGATCATCATCAACCAGAAACATAACATAAATAGTGGTGAGATTTGTGACAGGTCAGTGACAGGCATTATTGTAATACTGGTTACTTCACTACACTCAATACACACAATATGCCCAGGAATAGGCAAGATGTTCTACAAACACTTTAAAACAAAGAATGGATTATGATACTTATTTTATAGATGATAAACAAGAAGAGATGAAGTCAGGTCATTAGAGCTAGGATTCTTTCAGCTGCAAGCAACAGAAACCATTGCTAAAATGATATGGAAATGCACCGTCTCACTTAACAGCAAATCCAGAGGGCCAGAGGGAGGGCCACCTCCAGGAATTGAGTCTCTACTATATTACCAGGGTGCCAAGGTATTTCCATCTTTCCATTCTGCCACCTATAGCATCTTTTTGGTCGTAAGATAGCTGCAACCAGGAGATGCTTCCCAATTAAGATCCAGTAGGAGAAAGGAAAAGAAAAAAAAAAAAAAAAAGAACTGCTGTCCCTTTCTTGGAAGCCACCTGTTTTCCATCAGACCAGTGGTTCTCAACTGAGGATAATTATACCTCCCCAGGGAAATTTGGCAATGTCTGGAGACATTTTTGGTTGTCATGGCAGGGAGCAGAGGCATTACTAGCATCTAGTGAGTAAAGATGCTTCTGCAGGTATGTACAGGATAGACCCCCACAACCAGGAATTAGTCAATACAAAAGATCAATAGTGTTGAGGTTGAGGAACCTTGTGTTAGATTAAAGCTACATAAGGCAAAGAAACCACATCTGTGCTCTCACCTCAGCATGTAGCAGAGTGCCTGACTCATAGGAAATATGTAGTAAATATTTGCTTAAAACTGTTGCTGTAAATTTGATCCTCATGACGGTTCTCTGGTACAAGCAGGATGGGGATTATTATTCCTTTTTTTTGCAGAAAAGGATGGTTAGATTCAGAGGGCATAAGTGCCTGACTCACAGTCAATGTCACAAAATCAAGATTCAAATTTGACCTTTCTAAAAATGTTTAGTAGTATTCTTACCCTCTCCCCATGTTTCCCATGCTTCTCTACCAGTATAGATCTTGGTCTAAGAGTACCCTCAGCTAGATTTCAAAAAGCCAAGACTCAAGTTGACACAGAGAGATGATCAGTTCCCAAAACTAGGTTGTCTCAATCTTGTACAACTTTTCTCTAGATACAGTCCCACACTTACTTTGCAATTAATTACTAGATTCTACCTATATGGAAAGCCATTTTCCCTGGCCCCAGAGACTGGGAAGCTAGTATGGTTTTGTTCTATGAAGAAGGCCTGAGATCTCAACTACACAGAAGACATCCGCTGGATGTTTTCAGAGCTCCTGTTCTTGTTTCTTTCTTTCTGCTCCTGGAAAGAATTTAGTACTTTGAGCGATCTATGGGGAAGTAGGGCAAGTAGTCAACTACCTGGATCTGATTCTGGAGGTTTTTATAAAACGTTTCCATATGAAAGCTTAGATGAGTGTCCATGGCCTGGGTTTCTTGACAATATCTGGAATTTAAAAGGTCCCGACGATTAGGAAGAATCCTCAAGGATTGCTGAGAACAGATACTTAATTCTTAATGTTTTGTCATTCTGATCTTCCCTAAGAGATTACTGATGTGATAGGACAGCACACGTACGTCATCTCTTGCATTGTAGAAGTTCAATAAATGTTCTTTTCCTGTATTTTTTTTTTCATCCCTGGACATTTAGGTTCCAGACCAGTCTTAAAACCAAAGAGCAAAGTTTGGGGTGGTGCAGAAACTCTGCTTTTAATGGCATGGAAGGGAAGTGCCTAAAAAATGAGCCTTATAGTAAAGAAGAGCTGGCTCTCACCTTCATTTCTCTTCTTGTTTACTTGATCACTCAACTATTTTAATGAAACATGAAAACTAATGATTTTTTTTTTACAACTTGAAGAAAGAGGATAGCCTCTCGAAATAGTCACAAGGACAAGGATGCTATCTAAGAGGTGTAATTTCATCTGTTGACAAATCTTTATTGAATCTGCTCTGTGTGACACTACCCTGAACACTCTGCAAGCTTCAGAGAAGCTTTACACTCAGGTCCCATCTCCAGAAGCTCACGATACTTCTAACTTATAGTCTCACAGGTTGTACAAGATACAAACTTAGTAAAACTGAATACCAAATGTCTATAATTAATAGCAATCTATTACAACCCCCTAAAAGAAATCTCAAGGTAATATCGGGAGGAAAAAAAACCCAGACAAATACAGGGTAATGGAAATTAATTTTAACTAATTTAGTACAAAATGGGGGTTGCTAAATCCATCTTTGACTTTTGCCAATTTTGGCTCCGTTTGAGAAGTTTTCAGAAATCTGATCAGATATGAGATTATCTTTAAAAGATGCATAGCATTTAAGTAGAGTAAGTTCACAGAATAGTGCCAGGCCAGTTTGCCTAAAATAATTTCTTTATGGGAGTAGAAGTTGATTGAGTTTATTAGTTTCTAAAACATACACAACTCCAGGAAATGATTCATCATTTCTTGGTATTTTGTTTTTGAATTGAGATTACTGAAAACTCTACTCTAGAAAGACCAAATTCTCAAGGTAACTTCATATATATACACGAAGTTTATTCCATTGTTCCCTGGGGTTCTTCCTACATCGTTTCCAGGGTGTGAGTAAATATAACACATCAAGGAAATCATGAGTCAATAGTACCAGTTAGTAATTCTGAGCCACTACTTGCAGAATTTTAGAGCCCCATCCCAAACTCCCATTTCATTCTGTGGTCTTCATGGTCTGAGTGACCTAAGTTTTACTCCTTTGGCCACTGGTGCCGATCTCTGCATGCTACTCTCTGCCTATTAAACTCTCTTCTCCGAAGCCAGAGTGATCTTTCTAAAACTCAAATCTGCACATAACACTACCTTGATTAGTGTAGTCAGTGGTTCCTCATTGCTTGTAGTTATGTTCTGCAGGGTTTATGTACTCCTGCGGATAATCATAAGCCAAGTATAGTTTTTAAAGAGCTGATTTCCAGATACCTAACCTCCATTCATATTCTTTCCTAAAGTTGATGTGCCTGAAAAGGCACCTGTGGCTAGAGAATCCCTTTCTCTACTTTCCAAAAAACAGCCAAAGTTCACACTTATTCTAAATTGCGATAGGAAATTCCTTAGGTTGTAAACAACTTCAAGGTACCATAAAAGGGAACAATTTGAAATATTAGTGTAGCTATAGAGAATGTGACTATCTCTCATGAGTGGGTAGAAAGACTCTATTGTAAATTTGGTGAGTTCCATATTCTATTTTTGCAAAGATAGAAGAAGAAATTGAAAGAGAATTTAAATTGTAAGCTGGCACTGGCAATTAAACATAGTTTGATAATAAATCATTATATAATTTTTAGGCATATAAAAATTCCAAGAACTTGGTAACATTTCTGTAACACAACTTCTTCCACATTCATCTACTAGTTTATATGAAAGACTTCTCAGAACCTAAATGTTTAAAAACAACAACAAAACAATAGAGTTGATGCTTCCCTTGACTCATTAGAGCAAACATTAATATTTATTCATGGATATTTAAACTAACTTTTTAAAACAGCACTATCCTTTCCATTATATTCAGTGCCAATGGAGTCCTAATGTTTTCTTAACATTTATCAAAATGTATAATACATTTTTGATGTTTGACAGACTATACATGTACTAAATCAAGTTTGGACAGTTTTACTAGCCAAATATATTTTTTGCTAATTTAGAAAAATGTTTTCATTTTGTAAAGTTTCAAATTAACTTTTGACTTTCAGGATTTGGTGTAAGGGATTAAGATATTGCTCTTAAGCTAATAATTACAATGATAGTTCAATCAAGAAAAATGTAATAAAGATTTATAATTTCAGAAAACTTTTTAAGTGTTAAAATATTTTTCTTTTAGGGAACTATGAAGTGATCAGTGAAATGTTCTTGAGTAAAAGTCATTCAGATAAAATTCTGAACAGAGGGGCACCTGGGTGGCTCAGTCGGTTGGGCATCTGCCTTTGGCTCAGGTCATGATCCCAGGGTGCTGGGATTGAGCCCTGCGTTGGGCTCCCTGCTCGGCAGAGACCCTGCTTCTCCCTCTCCTCCCTGCTCTTGCTCTCTGTCACTATCTCTCTCTCTCTCAAATAAAAGGAAAAAAAAATCTGAACAAGACCACATAAGAATAAATAGAGTTTAAGTTTATTCTGTATAGGAATAGAGTTTCACACAAATGGAATAATTATTCCCTAGGGTTAGCCTTCTTAGAAAGATGTCAGTTCTAGGAGGGTTCAAATGGTGGCCTTTTGAATTGTTTGAAAAACATCTTTCTTTTATTGATGAGGATGTTATCCCTGTTTGGCTGGTAACTGTGTGTACTCTGAGCCATGTAAATGTTGAGGATAATTAGAGTATTCCCATCAGCAATGAAATTTTCAGAGGAGAGTGCCTCTTGCCAAAAGGAAGCAGGCCTGGAACTGAGCAAGGATGAACCCTGAAAAGAGAGCCTGAATTCAGGTTTCTACCTATGAGCTCTACCAGGAGCAAACACATGTTGCTCTCTGTGTGGTATGTCATTATTAGCATTCATAAGCCCCTTCCTCTTTCAGAGTTCATAACACGTTGAGATCCTAGATTGGCTTAAAATAAGGGGAAGACTAATCTGGTTGATCACCAAAGGACCAACAAGAGACCGGCAATGCAGCAGCTCAAGCATATTTAAGAATATTCCTTTAATCAGGTCTTAAAAAACATCCTACTCACAGCACACCATTACCCAATTTTCAAATTTTAGTTCCTTCTTATAAAACCACACCCATTATACATAGGGTAAAGTGAGAGTAGAGGAAATAGTAGGCATGTCAGAGTAAATTAACTTATTAACGCAACCTTCACTCTTTTTCCTGAGACAATTATGTAAAATCTTTGTAGGCCTCAGTTTCTTCATCTGCAAAATGGGGATAATAGTAATTGTATCTCTGTATAGGACTGTTTGTGGGGATTAGAAATAATGTATGCAGGGGTGGCTTTGTGGTGAAGTTGGTTCAGCCTCCAACTGTTGGTTTCGGCTCAGATCGTGATCTCAGAGTAATGAGATCGAGCCCTGTTTCAGCTTTGCATTCAGCGCAGAGTCCTCTTGGGATTATCTCCCTCCCCCTCTGCCCCTCCTGCTCTTGCTCTCACTCTCTCTCTAAAATAAATAAATAAATCTTTAAAAAATAACGTGTTCAAATACATAAAACAATATCTAGAATATATCAAACACTCATCGAATGTCAGCACTTACTATTAACATAATGTCTGAGCACTCACAAATTATTCGTGATTTAGATCATTTATGAGCTGCCTCAAGGCCTCTTAATGGCGAACTGAGGAAATTATCCTGGAGCATTCCTTTGAATGACAGCCTAAGGAATGATTTGCTAAGCTTAGAAAGCTGTTGACTGAGAGAGGCTACCTCACCACACATCACATGCCTCATAATCTCCTGTTGTTTTTACTTCAGTTATTTTTGAAGTACAAACAGGAAATGTTTTATTCATGGATCTGTGGTTAGATAGCTTGTGTGCAAAAAAAAAGGCTGCCTGGCACAGTAGTCCAGAAAGCCATGCTTTTGGTTCACAAACTGGCCGAGACATTTAAACCACGGAGATGGAAGATAACCAGTGGAGCTGCTCTTCCAATGCCAGAAGTCACTGTGAGATTTGTATAATTTCACAGGAGAAGGGAGTTTGGATCTAGGTGGGGAAAGAATTTAAAAACACAGACACACAAAATGTTTAGATCAGAAAATACAGGAAATATAGGTTTTTGAAAGGTATATTTAGTAATAGCCACTAAAAATATGAGAACACAAGAAGTGAGTCTAACAAATATGTGTAAGATTTTCATGGAGAGAATGATAAAATTTTATTGAAAAACTCTAAAGATTGAAATAAATGCTCATGAATTGGAAAACTTGTAAGAGTTCAATTCTCCCCAAATTTTTCTGTAAATTTAAAGAAATAAAATATAAAATCTTAAAAGGTTTTCCATGTAATTTGATGATATGGGCTCATGTCTCTCCAAACTTCATATAATGAAGTCCTAAATCTGAGTACCTCAGATTGTAATGGTGTTAGGAGACAGGGCTTTTAAAGAAGTAATTAAGTTAAAATTGAGGTTATTAAGGAAAATTGAAAATAAGCATACCCTATAATCCAGTATTCCAACTCTTTGACATTTGAATGTGTTCATTTGAACACTTTTTTTAGAAAAATATTTTATTTATTTATTTGAGAGAAAGAAAGCTGGAGAAAGGGGAGGGGCAGAGGAAGAACAGGCTCCCCTCCCCACGGAGGAGCAGGGAGCACATTTTGGGGCTGGATGCAAAGCTTGATGCAATGGGAGGGGTTGAGAGAGGTTGCTCAATGCAGAGGGGCTCCATGTGGGGGACTCCATTTGGGGGGCTTGATTCCAGAACCCTGGGATCATGAACTGAGCTGCAGACAGGCAGACATTTAGCTGACTGAGCCACCCAGGTGCCCCAAACCATTCTGGCAGCTTCGGGATCCTTGAACACATTTTAATGGGCACACAAACACATGCACAAGAATGCTCAGAGAAGCACTTTTTGTAATGATAGATAATTGAATAAAGCCAAAATATCCACCTCCAGAAAAATGTTGACATAACCACAGTGGATTCTATTTACCAATGAAAATAAATGTTTAAGAGCATCACAAATAAAGATGATACTTCCCACAATGGTAATAACTGGATTAAAAAATTAGGTTACAAAATATATATATAAAGAGATGCCACTAATATCAAATTAAAATGAAGCTATTGTTAATGGGAATATACATGTGAAGTAAAAAAATTATTAAAAAAGAAATCACAATTATCAAGATAAATTTGGAATAGTATTTCTGAGTGAGTAATGGTATGACCTGGGGGAGAGATAACACAGAAGTACCAACACTTTGGGTAATAATAAACAAAAAAGAAATAAAATTAAACTTTTTGTACTAGATTTATACCTTCTATATATCTTGAATTTATACTTTCTATATATCTTAAATACTTTATAAATAAAAACAGTGATTTCATTGTAAGTTCTGTTACAAATATTGATAACTTTATTAGCAATAATTACTTCCTCTAGCTATAATTTATCAATACCTATAATTTTTATTCTGTCTCAGAAGGATGACTTCCATAAAAATACAGATGCTTATATTTTAAATGGGTAAAGGTTGACTGTGTTGTAGAAAAATTTGACCAAAAGGCTATTCTTTATCTCTACACTGAATGACAAGAAAATGCTACAGATAAATCTCTCACATGAGAGACAAAAGAAATTTTCCTTAGTAAGGATGACCAGAATTCATCAACCAAACGGGAACACTTTTGACAGTGACATAAAGAAATATTAAAATAAATGGAGAAATAATAAACCTAAAAGATGAAGTATGAAGAGGGACTGTCCTGGACAATCTATTCCCATTTGAGCACTTCACTGACGAATGCTCTTTGTTTCCTTCACCAGTTATTAAACCTGAGGTTTCTTTTTAAGATTTTTTAAAAAATTTATTTGAGAGGGAGAGAGAAAGGGAGATAGAGTGGAAGAGCAGGGGGAGGGAGAAGCAGACCCCAGCTGAGCAGGGAGCCTGAAGCAGGGCTTGATCCCAGGACCCTGGGATTGTGACCTGAGCTGAAGGCAGATGCTTAACCTACTGAGCCACCCAGGTGCCCTTAAACCGAAGTCTCTTTATTAATACACAAAAGTACCTGAATAAATGAAGTAGTTGTGCCCATCTCATAGCTTCCTCTTTATTAAAGCTGATGCCTAGATTTCTATTTCTGACAAATTGTTAAGTAGTCTGGAGAAAAGTTTCTGGTATATAATATGAAAAAGTGCTTGATAAAAATATTTAAAAGGTACTATTGAGCTAGAGCAAAATAAGGTCTAAAAATGCAAGCCAGAAAAGATAAGGAAGAGGGAAACCAGCAGGGTCAGGTAGCTCTGGAGGAGTAGTGACTCGAAAGTGTCTGATTTTGGTGGCCAAGAGTTTGGGCATTAAAGACCATTCCTGGCACCTGAGTAAGTGGGAAGGGGTCAAGAACCACTTTTTCACGTGGGCACCTGGGAGATGTCCTCCAGGGCTCTTTAGGTGAGGAGGGTGGATTAACCTGCAGAGGGAAACTGTGAACATACTTGCCTTCTCAGCATTAACTGTGAGTGAAAAGGTTACCAAAACAAAACAAAAACAAAAAAAAACAAAACTCTCCCCTGAGAAATCTCAGCTGAAGCTCACAGACACATAAACTTGGGCAAAAATTCATGCTTCTTTGTGGTCTGAGAACTTGGAATAAAAAATTTAGTTGAGAGTAATCCTATATTGGTAGTGTCTGACAGGTGCCTGACAGAGCACAAGTAGATCCTTTTTTAGGGGAAATCACATTAAATTCAGTCTTAAGACAAAAAAGTTACAGATTAAGTTTTCAGTCACATGAGCTCCCAGTCAGAAACCAAAAATGTATGAAGCAAAATGCAACAGAAACAAGCAGTAGAATTAGACCCAGTAAGTATTTTCATATATAAAAATTAACAAATAGATATATTTTTTATGATTTTATTTATTTATTAGACAGAGAGAGAGCACACACAATAGGGAGAGTTGGAGAGGAAGAAGCAGGCTCTCCTCTGAGCAGGGAGTCTGATGCTGGGTTCGATGCTGGGCTCAATGCGGGACTCAATCATGACCTGAGCCAAAGGCAGACGCTCAACCGACTGAGCCACCCAGTTGCCCCAACAAACAGATATTTTAAAAGCATGTTTAATACGCTTAAAGAACCAATAAGAGTATCAAAGTAGGACCAGGAAGAACTTTTAGAAGTGAAAAATAGAGTAATTGAAGTGAGAACTCAATGGATACACTGAACAGAAGATTGAGACAGAGCTAAAGATAGTTAGAAACTAATGAAATTTCATAGATTGCATAATAGAAGATTATTTCATTTTTAGTCATCTTTTTGCTATTGATTTTTTTGAACATTCACTTGTAAATAATTTATGGATCGAAGGAAAACTTATCATGGAAAATGGGAACTATTTAAAACTGAATGTAAAAAACTAAACATATCAAAACTTGCAACATTCTACAGTTTTTAAAGGAATTTTATACCATATTTAAAGGAATTTTATATTTAAAATATAAATTTAAAGGTATTTAAAGGAATTTAAATATTTAAAGGAATTTTATACCATAAATGGGGCTCCTGGGTGACTTAGTCAGTTAAGTGTTGGATTCTTGATTTTGACTCAGGTCATGATCTCAGGGTCATGAGATGAAGCCCTGCATTGGGCTCAGGCTCTGAGTGTGGAGACTAGTTAGGATTCTCTCTGTCTCTCTCTCCCCCTTCCTCTGCCCACCCCATACCTGCTCACATGCTCTTGCATGTGCTCTCTCTACAAGAAAAAGAAGGAAGTCTTAAAATATGCCAAGTAAGCATTGTACCTAAGAAATTAGAATTTAATTGAAGAGAATAAGCCCAAGGAAAATAGAATGAAAGAGCTTATAAAGTAAGAGCAGAAATGGATAAATAAATAACAGGAACACAATAGAGAGATTCAACAAACCACATCCAGTAATAAATAACCGAATGAATATGTAATATCTATGTTGAATTTATCTCAGCTATTCAGAGTTTGAAATGTTAGAAAGCCAATTAATATAATTGGACACATTATGCTCTTTATAAAAGAAGGAAAAAAGGTATGTAAATGTCCATAGACATGGGAAGTATATTCAGTAAAATTCAATACCCATTCATAATAATGATTCTTTGAAAACTAGCAAAAGGAAATTTCCTTCATCTCATATACATTATCTCTTTAAATTTTATGAGAAAATATCATTTTAATGTGGCACCTGTAATTGCTACATTTTATAGTAAGGGCCAGCTTATACTATAAAAACATAAATCCCTACTAGGAAATGTTTATGTGTCTTCTGCACAGGTGTTAGGTTTATTGAGATGCATTTTTAAAATTTTAATTAACATATAATATATTATTAGCCCCAACGGTACAGGTCTGTGAATCGTCAGGCTTACATACTTCACAGCACTCACCATAGCACACACCCTCCCAATGTCCATAACTCAAGCACCCTATCCCTACCTGCCTCCCCCCAGCAACCCTCAGTTTATTTTGTGAGATCAAGAGTCTCTTATGGTTTATCTCCCTCCCAATCCCATCTTGTTTCATTTTTTTCCTTCACTACTCCCCAACCCCCCCACTTTGCCTCTCAAATTCTTCATATCAGGGAGATCGTATGATAATTGTCTTTCTCTGATTGACTTATTTTGCTCAGCCTAATACTCTCTAGTTCCATCCATGTCATTGCAAATGGCAAGAATTCATTTCTTTTGATGGCTGCATAGTATTCCATTGTGTGTGTGTGTGTGTGTGTGTGTGTGTGTGTGTGTGTGTGTGTGTGTGTATACACCACATCTTCTTTATCCATTCATCTGTTGATGGACATCTAGGTTCTTTCCATGGTTTGGCTATTGTGGACATTGCTGCATAGGGTGCACATGCCCCTTCGGATCACTACATTTGTATCTTTAGGGTAAATACCCAGTAGTGCGATTGCTGTGTCATAGGATAGCTCTATTTTCAATTTTTTGAGGAACCTCCATGCTGTTTTCCAGAGCGGTTGCACTAGCTTGCATTCCCACCAACAGTGTGGGAGGGTTCCCCTTTCTCCACATCCTTGCCAGCATCTGTCGTTTCCTGACTTATTAATTTGAGCCATTCTGACTGGTGTGAGGTGGTATCTCACTGTGGTTTTGATTTGTGGAGCACTTTTCATATGTCTGTTGGCCATCTGGATGTCTTCTTTGCAGAAATGTCTGTTCATGTCCTCTGCCATTTTTTGATTGGATTATTTGTTCTTTGGGTGTTGAGTTTGATAAATTCTTTATAGATTTTGGATACTAGCCCTTTATCTGATATGTCAGTTGTAAATATCTTCTCCCATTCTGTCAGTTGTCTTTTGGTTTTGTTGACCGTTTCCTTTGCTGTGCAAAAGCTTTTGATCTTGATGAAGTCCCAATAGTTCATTTTTGCCCTTGTTTCCCTGGCCTTTGGTGATGTTTTTAGGAAGAAGTTGCTGCAGCTGAGGTCAAAGAGGTTGTTGCCTGTATTCTCCTCAAGGATTTTGATGGATTCCTTTCTCACATTGAGGTCTTTCATCCATTTGGAGTCTATTTTTGTGTGTGGTGTAAGGAAATGGTCCAGTTTCATTCCTCTGCGTGTGGCTGTCCAATTTTCCTAACACCATTTGTTGAAGAGACTGTCTTTTTTCCATTGGGCATTTTTTCCTGCTTTGTCAAAGATTAGTTGACCATGGAGTTGAGCATCTATTTCTGGGCTCTCTATTCTGTTCCATTGATCCATGTATCTATTTTTATGCTAGTACTATACTGTCTTGATGATGACAGCTTTGTAATAGAGCTTGAAGTCTGGAATTGTGATGCCACCAACTTTGGCTTTCTTTTTCAATATTCCTCTGGCTATTCGAGGTCTTTTCTGATTCCATATAAATTTTAGGATTGTTTGTTCCATTTTTTTGAAAAAAAAAAAAAAAGGATGGTATTTTGATAGGAATTGCATTAAACGTGTAGATTGCTTTAGGTAGCATAGACATTTTCCCAATAATTGTTCTTCCAATCCATGAGAATGGAACATTTTTCCATTTCTTTGTGTCTCCCTCAATTTCTTTCATGAGTACTTTTTAGTTTTCTGAGTACAGATTCTTTGCCTCTTTGGTTAGGTTTATTTCTAGGTATCTTATGGTTTTGGGTACAATTGTAAATGGGACTGACTCCTTAATTTCTCTTTCTTCTCTCTTGTTGTTGGTGTATAGAAATGCAACTGATTTCTGTGCACTTTTATATCCTGACACTTTCCTGAATTCCTGTATGAGTTCTAGCAGTTTTGGAATGGAGTCTTTTGCATTTTCCACATAAAGTATCATACCATCTGCAAAGAGTGAGAGGTTTGACTCTTCTTTGCCAATTCAGATGTCTTTGATTTCTTTTTGTTGTCTGATTGCTGAGGCTAGGACTTCTAGTACTATGTTGAATAGCAGTGGTGATAATGGACATCCCTGCCATGTTCCTGACCTTAGTGGAAAAGTTCTCAGTTTTTCTCGGTTGAGAATAATATTCGCTGTGGGTTTTTCATAGATGGCTTTGATGATATTGAGGTATGTACCCTCTATCCCTACACTTTGAAGAGTTTTGATCAAGAATGGATGCTGTACTTTGTCAAATGCTTTTCAGCATCTATTGAGAGTATCATATGTTTTTTGTTCTTTCTTTTATTTATTTTTTTTTAAGATTTTATCCATTTATTTGACAGAGGAGACCACAAGTAGGCAGAGAGGCAGGCAGAGAGAGAGGAGGAAGCAGGCTCCCTGCTGAGCAGAGAGCCCGATGTGGGGCTCGATCCCAGGACCCTGAGATCATGACCCAAGCCAAAGGCAGAGGCTTAACCCACTGAGCCACCCAGGCACCCCTGTTCTTTTATTAATGTATTATATCACATTGACTGATTTGTGGATGTTGAACCAAACTTGCAACCCTGGAATTAATTCCATTTGGTCGTGGTGAATAATCCTTTTAATGTACTGTTGAGTCCTATTGGCTAGTATTTTGGTGAGAATTTTCGCATCTGTGTTCATCAAGGATATTGATCTGTAATTCTCCTTTTTGATGGGGTCTTTGTCTGGTTTTGGGATCAAAGTAATGCTGGCCTCATAAAATGAGTTTGGAAGTTTTCCTTCCATTTCTAGTTTTTGGAACAGTTTCAGGAGAATAGGCATTAATTCTTCTTTAAATGCTTGGTAGAATTCCCCTGGGAAGCCATCTGGCCCTGGGCTCTTGTTTGTTGGGAGATTTTTGATGACTGCTTCAATTTCCTTACTGGTTATGGGTCTGTTCAGGTTTTCTATTTCTTCCTGGTTCAGTTTTGGTAGTTTATATGTCTCTAGAAATGCATCCATTTCTTCCAGACTGTCAAATTTGCTGGCATATAGTTGCTCATAATATGTTCTTATAATTGTTTGTATTTCTTTGGTGTTGGTTGTGATCTCTCCTTTTTCATTCATGATTTTATTTATTTGGGTCCTTTCTCTTTTCTTCTTGATAAGTCTGGCCAGGGTTTTATCAATCTTATTAATTCTTTCAAAGAACCAGCTCCTAGTTTCATTGATTTGTTCTACTGGGTTTTTTTGGTTTCTATTTTTTTGATTTCTGCTCTGATCTTTATTATTTCTCTTCTCCTGCTGGGTTTAGGCTTTCTTTAGGTGTAGGGTTAGGTTGTGTATTTGAGACCTTTCTTGTTTCTTGAGAAAGGCTTGTATCACTATATACTTTCCTCACAGGACTGCCTTTGCTCTGTCCCACAGATTTTGAACCATTTTGTTTTCATTATCATTTGTTTCCATGGATTTTTTCAATTCTTCTTTAATTTCCTGGTTGACCCATTCATTCTTAGTAGGCTGCTCTTTACCCACCATGTATTAGGATTCTTTCCAACTTTCCTCTTGTGATTGAGTTCTAGCTTCAGAGCATTGTGGTCTGAAAATATGCAGGGAGTGATCCCAATCTTTTGGTATTGGTTGAGACCTGACTTGTGACCCAGAATGTGACCTATTCTGGAGAATGTTCCATGCACACTATAGAAGAATGTGTATTCTGTTGCTTGGGGATAGAATGTTCTGAATATCTTTGATGTCCATCTGGTCCAGTGTGTCATTTAAGGCCTTTATTTCCTTGTTGATCTTTTGCTTGGATGATGTGTCCATTTCAGTGGGGGGGGATGTTAAAGTCCCCTACTATTATTGTATTATTGTCAATGTGTTTCTTTGATTTTGTTATTAATTTGTTTATATAGTTTGCTGCTCCCATGTTAGGGCATAGATATTTAAAATTGTTAGATCTTCTTGTTGGACAGACACTTTGAGTCCTTCCTCATCTCTTATTATAGTCTTTGGCTTAAAATCTAATTGATCTAAGGATTTCCACCCCAGCTTTCTTTTGATGTCCATTAGCATGGTAAATAGTTTTCCACACCCTCAGTTTAAATCTGGAGGTGTCTTTGGGTCTAAAATCAGTTTCTTGTAGACAGCATATTGATGGATTTTGTGTTTTTTTTAATCGATTACAATATCCTGTGTCTTTTGATTGGAGCATTTAGCCCACTTACATTCAGGGTAACTATTGAAAGATATGCGTTTAGTGCTATTGTATTGCCTGTAAGGTGGCTGTTACTGTATATTGTCTCTGTTCCTTTCTGGTCTACTATTTTTAGGCTCTCTCTTTGCTTAGAGGACCCCTTTTAGTATTTCCTGTAGGGCTGGTTTGGTGTTTACAAACCCTTTTAGCTTTTGTTTATCCTGGAAGCTTTTTATTTCTCCTTCTATTTTCAATGATAGCCTATGTGGATATAGTATTCTTGGCTGCATGTTTTTCTCTTTTAGTGCTCTGAATATATCATGTCAGTTCTTTCTGGCCTGCCAGGTCTCTGTGAATAAGTCTGCTGCCAATCTAATATTTTTACCATTGTGTGTTACAGACTTCTTGTCCCAGGCTGCTTTCAGTATTTTCTCTTTGTCACTAAGACTTTTAAGTTTTACTATTAGATGATGGGGTGTGGACCTATTTTTATTGATTTTGAGGGGGGTTCTCTGTACCTCCTGGATTTTAATGTTTGTTCCCTGCCATATTAGGTAAATTTTCTACAATAATTCACTCCAATATACCTTCTGCCCCCCTCTTTCTTCTTCTTCTGGAATCCCAATTATTCTAATATTGTTTCATCTTATGGTATCATTTATCTTTTGAATTCTCCCCTCGTGATCCAGTAGTTGTTTGACTCTCTTTTGCTCAGCTTCTTTATTCTCCATCATTTGGTCTTCTATATCACTAATTCTCTCTTCTGCCTCATTTATCCTAGCAGTAAGAGCCTCCATTATTTTTTATTTCACCTCATTAATAGCTTTTTTGATTTCAGTTTGGTTAGATTTTAGTTCTTTTATTTCTACAGAAAGGGCTTTTTATTTCTCCGGACAGGGTTTTTCTAATATCTTCCATGGCTTTTTCTTTTTCTTTTTCTTTTTTTAAAGATTTTTATTTATTTATTTGTCAGAAAGAGAGAGAGAGAGAACACAGGCAGACAGAGTGGCAGGTAGAGGCAGAGGGAGAAGCAGGCTCCCCACAGAACAAGGAGCCCGATGTGGGACTCGATCCCAGGACGCTGGGATCATGACCTGAGCCGAAGGCAGCTGCTTAACCAACTGAGCCACCCAGGCATCCCCTTCCATGGCTTTTTCAAACCCAGATAGCACCTTGAGAATCGTTATTCTGAACACTAGATCTGACATATTACCAAACTCCATATTGATTAGGTCTCTAGCCTTTGGTACTGCCTCTTGGTCTTTTTTTTGTGGTGAGTTTTTCCATCTTGTCATTTTATCCAGATAAGAATATATGAATGAGAGAATAAAATACTAAAAGGGTGACAGAGACCCCAGAAAAATCTACGCTAGCCAAATCAGAAGAGACCCCAAATTGGGGGAAGAAAAGAGGTAAAAAGAAGTTTAAAAAAATTTTTTAATTAAAAAATATATATACATGTATATATTAGACTGGTGAATAGAACAGAGAGACCCACTTGATTTTGGGTGTATTTTGGTCTCTTAGAAGAAACTACCTCCCAAAATTTTAAAGAAAGAAAAACTTATATATATATATGAAAATAAGGGTAAACATGATGAAGGGATGGAATATGACTGTAAAGATGAAAATTTTTAAAAAATTTTGAAGAAAGGAATTGATAAGATAGTTGGTTGGAAAAAGACAGAAAAAGAAAGTGGAGAGAATTTGCTCAGGCTGGAGACTAGAACAAAACCCTGTGCTAGATTTAGGGTATATTTTGATCTATTAGAAGAAATCGTATCCCAAAAATTTTTTAGAAGAAAAAACACTATATGTATACAAAAAATAAAGTTAGATACAATGAAGAATAAAGTTAGATACAATGAAGAATAAACTATGACTATAATAATGAAGGTAAAAAGATTTTTTTAAAGAAAGGTATTGTTAAGATAAACTAGTTTTTAAAAGTGTTAAAAGAGGAAAGAGGAAAAGTTAAAAAACTAGAATAAGAAAAAAATAAAATTAAAAAAATTAAACAATTAAAAAAATTAATTAACTTTGCAAGACTAAAGAATCATGGGGAGAAAGTCATGAATTCCATGCTTTGCTTTCCCCTCCTATGGAATTGCGCTGTTCTCCTTGATCAATGAGCTTGGTCTTGGCTGGATGTTCTTGCTGATCTTCTGGGGGAGGGGCCTGTTGTAGTGATTCTCAAATGTCTTTGCCTGAGGCAGAATTGCACCACCCTTGCCAGGGGCTGGGCTAAGTAATCTGCTCAGGTACCCTCTTGGGAGATTTTGTTCCTGAACACTTTCCATAGAGCTCTGGAAGATGGGAATGAAAATGGTGGTCTCCCAATCTCCAGCCTGGAGGAGCCGAGAGTGTGGTGCCGCACTGAGTCTCCACTCCTCCACCTTTGGAGAAAAGCAGTCAATTGCTCCTGTCTCCCTGGTCTCTGTCTGTGCTCCCAGCTCACCTGGCCTGTGACTGAGTGTTTCTGTCTCTGCCACATAGCCCCATTTGGAGTCTCCAAACCCAGCAGATTCCTGCCGCTCTGCTCTTCTGGCAGGTCACCCCAGATCTGCCAATCCTTCTGTGACCCCACAGGACCTGAGACCACACTGTCTCCGCAAGGGCCCCACCCCCGCTTAGCTTTTGTGCGATGTCCCTCAGTGGAGCAAACTTTTAAAAGTTCAAATTTTGGGGGCACCTGGGTGGCTCAATGGGTTAAAGCCTCTGCCTTCGGCTCAGGTCATGATCCCAAGGTCCTGGGATTGAGTCCCAAATCGGGCTCTCTGCTCAGCAGGGAGCCTGCTTCCCCTCCTCTCTTTGCCTGCCTCTCTGCCTTCTTGTGATCTCTGTCTGTCAAATAAATACATAAAATCTTTAAAAAAAAATAAAAGTTTGAATTTTGTGCTCCATTGCTCCACCACTTGCCAGGAGCTGCCCCCCACCCCACTGTGGTCTATCTTCCCGTCACCTCAGATTCACTTCTCCGCACATCCTATCTTTCAGAAAGTGGTCAATTTTCTGTTTCTAGAATTGTCTGCTCTTCTTCTCTTCAATCTGTTGGGTTTGTAGGTGTTCAAAATGGTTTAATAACGATCTAGCTAAACTCCTGCAACCCGATGTCATCTCAGCCTGTTACTCTTTTGTCATCTTGACTCCTCCCCTGTGGTGAGCTGCATTTTTTAATTACCATGAATAGTTAACTTTCCTACCCTACAGTCAGGTTATTTATAAGTAGCTCAGAAGAATATATGGCTTGAAGTACCCCAAAGTTCTCTTTATAAAGTGAGTTGTTAATGATTTTGTTTAGTAAAAGGTACCAGTTATGTCTCAATTTCATGATTATGTTTTCAGAGCCCCAAATCAAAACTCATTGCCTGGGAAAAATCATAAACAATGAATTATGGATCACTGAAAAAAATTAAGTTAAATTAAATTAAATTAAATTAAAGAAAAAAAGAGAAAACTTCAGAAGAAAATGGAACAGCATATGTGAAATCCACACTCTTCCACATCTTAGGCTGTTCAGGCTGCTCTAAGAAATACCTGAAACTAGATGACTTCTTGTCAGCAAACTTATTTCTCACAGTTCTGGAGGCTGGGATGGCCAAGATCAAAGCGCTGGTTGATTCCATGTCGGGTGAGCCTACCTGCTCCTCGAAGCCAACTTCTCAGTGTCCTCCCATAACAGAAAATGCAAGAGAGCTTTCCAGAACAGCTTTATAAAGGCACTCACTAACCTCATTCAGGAGGGTGGAGCCTCCCATAGATCCCACCTCCTAATACCATCAATTTGGGGATTATATTTTGACATATGAATGGGGGGAGGCACAAACGTTCTGATGACAGCATTCTGTAAAATTTGAGATGTGTAATTATTGGAACTGGACAATAATGCAGAGCTTTGCATCTGGTTAGTAGGATGAGCTCAGAGAATACATGACACTCTATGGCAAATCCTTCTTGTGTTATTATAATGGCATGATCTAAAAGCATAGTCAGCCCATTTAAAAATCCTTTAAAAACAGCTGTGTTACTAGGGTTCCCCCCGCCCCCCGCCCTGCCCCAACCCGGAATTTTTTACTCCTGGATTAAAATAAACAAGAGCCTCCATTCACGGTCTCTGGAGGCAGGCAGAATGGGGTTCAGGTTCTAATTCTTTTTCTTACTAGCTATTTGCCCTTGGGAAAGTATTTAAACTCTCCGGTCTTCAATTTTGTTACCTATGAAGTGGAGATAATAACATTTATATCATAACGCACAGATAAAAGAAATACTGCATCTCCTGTGCTTAGCATAGCGTTTTGCACAAGGTGAGCTCAACAAATGGCTGTAATTCTCATCTTTGTATTTCCATGTCCATACCACTTTTGAAGAAACTCAGTATTTAAAATCCTACTTGAACATTCCTGGTTTTATATTTAGCTGTGCATTGGGGAAAGAAGGCAAGAAGTCAACATCTAAGACTAGGACTGAGTATTAAATGTGGAACAGCGCCCCCTTGAGGTCAAAGTGAATTTGGCAGTTCTAGTCAGCTCCAGTCTCTTGAAGACAACTACATTCTCAGGCAGAAAGCTGGGGATGGAAGGTTCAGTTCAGCTGTCTCTTGCTTTGGGACTAGAACCAGCTACTTAATTGTCAGGGCTTAGGGCAGAATGGAAAAGTGGGGCCTCTTGTTTAAAATTAACCAGAACTTCAAGGAAGCGATAGTAGAGCATTAAATCAAGCCAGGACCCATTGAGCTATCTATGGGGACTCTGCGATTGCACAGGTTGCCTGTCCAGGAAGCTGGCCCTGCCTAGAAGCATCTCTCTGCTTTTACTCTTGGAGAAACAGGATTTGTTTTTTTATTATTGAAACCAATGAATTTCTTATGTATGACCTTGAATTTCAACTTGGGACTTCCCTTGGAGGCCTACTTGGGACAGGTGTTTCCCTTCATATGGTGATTTTGATGTATAAATCAACTCTATTCATATTCTCCTCTTAGCATTGTATGTTCACACATCTTAATAGGAATAAAAATTCTCCATAAATGTAATTATATTTGGAGGCTGTCCTAATGAAAAATACCAAGTTTGTCATAATGGTAATCTCTGAGGAAGGAAAGAAGTGATGAGATTTTAGAGAATGTGGGGGAAGTGCTTCAATTCTATATTTCATTGCCAAATATAAAGACACTAAATTTCAGTAAAGCTGGGTAGTAAGTACACATATACTAATATATGAAACTCTCTAAACTTCTGGGTTTGCTACATTTTACAATAAAAGTATTTCCAAAGAATCCAAACCAAAGAGATTATAATCTTTAAATTTAATTTTGGGGAGTTAAGACAACAATTTAAATTTCAGTTATGCCATGCGGTATGGTTGGATAACCTTGAACATGTTACTTTAACTCCCTGTGTTTCCATTCTCTTCTTGTGAATTAAGAAGGTTGAATGTATAATATTTAAGGTAATTTTGGGGCCATTAATTTTTGCTTCTATGAAACAAAAATACACATAGAATATAATTTGAAATGAGTTATAACTTAGGAATGTGGATTCAATTAGTTTAATTGATTGTGAACTGATGGGGCAATGTGATAAAAAATCTTAACATCCAACTGAAAAGATCTCTCAGATACCTAGATATTTTTCTTCTCTGATCTTCACTTTTAAAAATAGTTTTTGGAATTTACACAGTCACTTGGTCAAAATATTCGCCTGTTAACACAGATTTGAAAATTCAAATGCCTTTGGGTGAGACATAGATAACTGGATAAAAGATGTCAGTAGGACACAAGGGAGTGGTGGGGACTGTGACAAATTGGAGAGAGTGTGTTTTGTCTAATTGGACAGTCACCAGGCCCCTCTAGTCTATTAATCCTGTGTGCCAGTGAGCCCAATATTGACAAAGCTTTTTATTTATTAGGAGAAGATGGAAACCTGGATTTTATGAGATTAATTCTGGTTTTTATTTTTTGTCAACTAATCCAAATCTTTTTTTTTTTTTTTAAGTGTATTGTTTGTCAGGTAAAAATATCAAAGGGCTTGATTTAATTTATGTTTCTAGTGCTTTGCTGGCCTAAGACTTCTGGGCTAAATTGTGTTTATTGGTCTTTATGCTCAGTTTTAAGGTTTTTAGTAATATTACTTTTGTGCCAGGAGAATTGTGGCCATAATCTACTGCCTTCTGGTTATCACCCCACCTTTACATTTTTTAGGTGATGTCAGCTCCTGGCTCATGTACTCTCCACACACTTAAATTTAACTCTCAGTGATTTCCATATATGTATATACAATGCTTTCCTGGCCTGGCTGCTTGTCTGCTTAATGTCTTTCTCCCACCGATCTTGCACTCTCTCTACCTTAGCCTCCTTACTCCCCAAGTCAAACTCGTCAAGATTGTTATCTGCAACCGCGCCATATTCCACTCTGATCTCTGATCAGCACCTTTCATCTTTCCGCATTATTCTCTCTACCTGACTGCTCATTCCAATGATATTTTGACTCTTTAAGGCACCACTAATCAGTTGATCATTCTACCTTTTCACAATTCCTCATATGTCAATATCCTCTCTTCCTTTCTATCTGGCTTAAAATTCCAAAGTCAGTATTTATAGTCACTTGCTTGCACATACCAAATCCCTTGCCCATTGCTCACTTTATCTTACCTGTGGGCAAAACCACAATCCTGGCAATCCAACATTTCTCCAGTATTTCACAGCTGCATCTCAGCTGGAGGTGCCTAGGGAAAAACTATTCACTTGATCTTAGCCAAAAGGCCAAGAAGCAATGGGGAAAACATTCAGTTCTGCTGCTAGAAGTCACCTTAAATTGCACACCAAGAACCTCCAATAGGTCCTTAATGCTGCCAGGCCACTGCCCTATCTTTCTCTACTTGTTGTGGGCCATGTAGAAAGATATGAAGAAAGGTTATAAGCAAAATGGATAACCTTCTAAGTGCATGGCTAGGGAATTAGCATCCATGCTGGAAGTGCACTAGTCTAATATTCATTCAGGAAGAGGTTCAGGATTTGTTGAAGGTCTAAAGACTGAGCAAGGTGAAAATGTTGTAGAAAGTTCTAGTGCAGCTCTTGAACATGCTTTGTTCAATGCATGGTTCAATGTTTATTGGACTCTGTGAATATCAAAGCAGTGATGAGGAGGCACAGAAGCACTGGGATGTTCTGTGGCAGCCCTGAAGAGCATCTGTGTGTGTGTGTGTGTGTGTGTGTGTGTGTGTGTGTTCCTGTGTGTGTGTGTGCTGGGGGGCGGGCTGGTGCTTAACTGCCTGTGCTAATTTTTAATGTTAATGAAACTGATCTTTTTTGGAAAAAGTTCTCTGAGACAACATTCACCAATTCAAACCTGGGAAAATTCGACCTTAGCTTTAAACCTGTGAAGGAACAAATCACACTTCAATTTCGTTAGAACTGCATCAAGGAAATACACATGAAACGCCCTTCCAACAACACTTTAAAGTTATAAACAAATGGATTCAGAAATAGCCTTTGGAGCCTAACCTGCTTTATATTTTTAAAAGGAAAGATTTTAAAATTAAGTAACTTCAGTGATGACAAAAACATTCCCTTTTAAGTTATGTTTTATCATTTCTTGCAGGTCTTTTCATAACATTAGACTAAGAATCTTGAAGAAAGAAATGATATGCTTTGTCTTTGTATTCCTAGTATCTGTTAAAGTGAGCACTTAGAAAAAGGAATCATTGGTAATTGATTGCACAGGTATCATTAGATTCTAACACAACAAAAAATTCCCAAGAATGTACATATTTTATAGATTATGGCTAGAAATTTTTAAAACTTGTCCTTGAAAGGCGTTCAAGTACAAGGATGGAAGAATTGTGTTTTGGCCTTCTTTTGTAGTTAACTATAATTCTGCTCTTCTCTTAGCATTTTGGTTAATTAAAAAATTGTGTTGTACTTTGAATTAACTTTTGAGAGTCTAATAGTGGAAATATGCTGTTCATCATGCTCAGTGCAGTTCCAAAATTAACATTAAAGATTAAAGGACTAGAAACCAAAGTGCTCAATGTCCTTTTAGATATTGAGAACTGTTCTTGCCAAGTATGTGCCTATTCTTTTTACTCACATGGCTTCATTTCTGAATTAATCTCTTTCATCCTTTATTATCTTACTTTTCCACAGGATCCTGACATATCCGAGGGTGAGGCAGATTTGAGAAATAAGTGATCCAGTTGCCTGAGCTTAGGCAACATAACACACATACAAAATTTCCCTGCTGTCTCAATTCCTTCATTTGTAACTTCAGTTCAATTTTCGAGTGCCTCCTATATTCTAGTAACTGGGCTTGGATATTCACAGAGATTGTCTGATTTCATCCTCGTAAGAATTATATGGGTAGGTCTTCTTATGTTCATTTTATAGAAGAGAAAACTGGGGCTCATGGAGATGAAGTTATTTCATCAAAATCAGATGATCAGCAAATGAATGAGGATTAAAACTAGATTTATGAGATTCCCAGGCCCATGCATTTGCCACTTAAACCATACTTCTACCTTCCAGTAAAAGTGGTAGTGTGAGTGTAGTCCAATGAGAATGACCAAAATTAATGAAAATGAGTAAAAATAAGGAAGATATTGTTAATCCTGAATGCAAAGAAAGATTCTTGCCTCATGCTATGGACATTGATTCATACTATTTATGTAAATAATACCAGTCATCCAAGTTAAAAATTTGGGAGTCATGGCAGTATCCCTCATCTTCCACATCCCCCATATTCAATGTAGGTGTTTAATAGTACTTCTTATTTTAAGAAAAGTCTATGTAAGAGGTTCAGTCATCCAAATAAGTTATAGACTCAGAAGTGAAGTGGACCTCCTCTCCAGTTCAACTGCTTCACTCCTCAGATGAATGAGCTAAAACTCAGGAAGCTTAAGTCACCTGCCCAAGGTCACCTGACAAGGTAGCAACTGAGGAAGAACTAGAACAGAGTTCTTTTGATGGTCTATTATCCCCTTTGCAAGGGACGGCATGGTGCTATCAAATGATACATTCATCAAATATTTACTGAGCACCTATTATGTATCAGACACTGCGATATAATGGTAAAGAAAAGGGTATAGTGGTAAACAAGACAGGTCATAGTCTCTGTCCTCCTGGAATGTGCAGTGTAGAGGGAGTTGGAATTATTTATTAAATAATTGCACAAATGTGTAAGTACACTCTGTGATAAGTGCTATAAAAAAGTACAAAAGTGCTGCTCTGAGAATGTAGTCAGTCTGATCTGACAGGGTAGGTAAGATAGGGGAAGTCAGGCTAAGTTTCTCTAAGGATGTGATGTTTGAAGTAAAATTAGAGTGCTGGGCTGACAGACCTCAGGAAATTCAGAAGGGCTTCTACCTACAGCTGCTAGGGAGACTGGGTTTCCAAAAGCCCAAAGGATTAATGAAGCCAAAATCAAGTTCAAACAAGTAAACCCTCTGGTTCAGTCCAGGAACAGGGTTCCCCCAAGCCAGTGTAATGTCCTGAAAAGCAAAGTAAAAATGGATCTTTGAATCAAATGCTGAGCAGTTACTTTTGGAATTTGGTTCACTAATGCTAGGGAGGGTATTCAAAAGCAGACTGAGGTCAAACAAACAAGAATTGAAACACCAGGGTTATTATAGGTAGCAAAGCTGGACAATGGAAATTCATGAGTAGTTATAAAATTGGCTGGAATGCTGCATTTGTGGTCAACTTGATAGTATTACCATCAGTCCCTTTTGAGGAGAAGAACTACATTACCCAGAATTTCTCATCTGTAAGTTTCTGGGTTTGCAGATGGAAGAACTTACATGAGATTTGAAAAGCAGAAGTGAAGCGGAAACTATTATGCTTGTAATATCATGGCAGTCACACATGGCAGGTTTCCAAACTTCTTCCAAAGTTCCTACTTTTTCTCCCAAAGTGGCAGTTTTTCTTCTCTGTTCTATAGCTTTTGCTGATGTCAGAGTGAAACTTTCTTCCATCAGCCAGCCTCAGAATAGCAGATATCCTAGATCCCCTAGATCCTCCTAATTTGTAAGCTCTAATTTCTATATTAAAGTAATAATTTTCATTATACTTGTCATAGCTCTGTTTTTCTGACTAAACCAAAACTAATGCAAATTTTAGGTTAAAAGTAGTCTCAGGGACACAGAAACTTGTGGATGGGAGGGTTGCATTGTTTCTCTGACCTGATTAGATTTAAAAGGATTAATAACTTTCATTTTTAGTGGTAGTGAATCAATGGTAGTTTACGGCTGGCGGTAAGAAAAGAAGTCACTTAAATTATCACTGTAGTTACCTGGCGTCAAGTACCTATAGAAATCAAGGCTGGAAGCTTCTGCAATAGAACATTATAATGGAAACAAGTGCATAGTAACTGTTGGATGGGTTGGTTGCCTCTAAAGTAATGGGGAATTTAAGAGACTTAAGGCTCTAAAATTCCTGCTTAAGGCTATGTAAATAATCAGAAAACTTTCAGGACTGCCCTGAAAGGTACCCTATCTTCTAAAGTCTCAAAGTTAAAGTTTCTGACAACCAAATCCAAAGTTGTTGTTTTTTTTTTCCCCTCATGTTAAATTTAGGACACTGATTGGGAAAGAGCAGGACCCTAAAACCTGGGCTGAGAATATCTGGCAGATTTTAATTAAGTGGAGGACCTGGAAGTTCCAAATTCTCCTGAGTCTGTCTTATCAGTAGAAATAGGCTTTCATTCGTGAGTAAAAAGGTTAGGCTGTTCTTGCCCACAGAACCTGTAATGGCCACTCCAGAGAGAGTTTCCTTTTAGACAAATACTGATCCTTAAGACCAACCTCCATCACCTCTATTGATGCTAGACCTGTAATACAACTCAGTACTGGTATAATCCAGATTAATAGGCATTGTGTGTAAGGTTTTACAGATTCTACCAGCAGAGACTTGAGAAATACAGATGAGAAGAGACCTTAAAAAAGGCAACAAAAGCAAAAAAATAATAAATGGGAACACAACAAACTAAAAAATTTCTACATAGCAAAGGAAATTATCAACAAAATGAAAATGTAACCTATGAAGTGGGAGAAAATATTCTCAAATCATACATCTGATAAATGGTTAATATCCAGAAATACAAAGAATCATATAACTCAAGGACAAAAAATAAAAACAAAAACAAATACAACTTAAAAATGAGCAAAAGATATCAATAGACACCTTTTCAAAAAAGGCATACAAATAATGGACTACAGGTATGTGAAAAGGTGTTCAGTATCACTAATCATCAGAACTACGTGCAAAGTCACATGTAGTAAGTCATAAAAGTAATGCAAAGTCACAATGAGATATCACCTCACACCTGTTAGAATAGCTATTATTAAAAAAGACAAGAAATAGAAAGTGTTGTTGAGGATGTGGAAAAAAGAAAACCCTTGTGCACTGTTGGTGAGAATGTAAATTGGTGCAGCAACTATGGAAAACAGTATGTAGTTTCCCCTCCAAAATTAAAAATAGAACTACCATTTGATCCAGGATTCTCACTTCTGGGTATATATCCAAAGGAAATGAAAATAGGAGATCAATAGGCTATCTTTGCACACATGTCACTGCAACATTATTCACAATAGCCAAGACATGTGTACATCTTAAGTGTCCACCAACAGGTGAATGGATAAAGAAGGTGTGGTATATATGTACAATGGAATATTATTATTAAGCCATGAGATAATAAAAAATTCTACCATTTGCTACAACATGGATGGATCTTGAGAGCATTATGCTAAGTGAAAAAAGACAAAGACAAATAACCAAATTGTATCACTTATATGTGGAATCTTTTTTTTTTTTTTTTTTAAAGTCAAACCCCTAGAAACACAGAATAGAAAAGTGGTTTCCAGGGACTAGGATGTGGGGGAAATAGGGAGAAGTTGGTAAAAGGATACAAATAATTATTTTTTAAGAAGGGATTAGACCAGGCTGGGAGAAATATAATATTGAATCAGACTGAATTTATTAAAATAGATGCATCAACTAAAGATTCTGAATTCAGTGTACTAGCTCAACCAGCTGAGAATGCCTCTAAGAGTTTCTAGATGGGTTGGTCCAAATCTAGGCCCAGTAGTGGTCCATAAGTAATGAAATTAAGATATTAAAACTTCCTTGGTATACTATAGAGCAGGGTTTTTCAAATTTAGCACTATTCACATTTGGAGTTAAATAATTCTTTGTTGGGGTTTGGGGGCAGATTGTAAAATGCTTAGCAGTATAACTATTACCAGTTTGATGCCAGTAGTATCTCCCCCAGTTGAAGTCAATGAAAAATGTCTCTAGATATTGTCAAATGTACCCTGAGGGATTGAAATTGGCTCCAGTTGAGAACCATTGCTATGGAGGAAGGTATCCAAAGGCTTATGGAACTATGAATGCTGGAGTGTATTTATTATGAATGGCCTGCTTAACAACCTGCTAGTTATGTCACCTGGGAAGGTGAGGCCCTTCAACAAGGCTTTGAGAAATAAATTGGTTAAGGCATTATCAGTATCCTTGAAAGATTCTGTGGTGGCAGTTGTCTGCAAATAAAGTAAGAGATTCTACCATGGACATAGGCTCTGAATTCAACGGGTGATGAAATCCCTGAGTCATAGGATCCAAGAAGTAATCAGAATGATTTGGCCTGTAGAAATCTTTAGTAGTGGCTAATTTATCATGGGGACCCTAGAACAACAATGAACTACCTACTTCATTCATATAAGCAAAAGAAACAAAACCCAAACTTGATTGGATGACAGAGACCTGACATGAATCAATACAATAGTTGGACATGTTTCTCCACCAAATTCCAAATCACAGATTAGCTAAAGAGAGTAAGGTCTCCCCAAAGATGGCCACATCATAATATCTAGTACATTTGGATATGTCATATTATGTAGCAAAAGAGAAACCAAGGTTGCAGATAGAATTAAGGTTTCTAATCACCTGACCTTAAAATAAAGAGATTATCCTAGATTAGCTGAGTGAAACCAGTGTAATCACAAAGTCCTTAAAAGATGGCAGATGGAAGAAGAAGAGTCAGAACTAAAGAGGTGACATTGGGATAAAGTCTACTGATCACTGCTGATTTTGAAGATACAAGGGGGTCATGAGCCAATGCAAGTAGCCTCTGCAAAAGACAAGTAAAATCAGGAAAAGGCAAGAAAGTAGATTGTCCCCTAGAGCTTCTAGAAAGGAATATAACCTTCCAAAAAACCTTAATTTTAGGCCAATGAGACCCACTTTTGAACTTCCAACATCCCAAACTGCAAGTAAATAAATTTATATTGTATTGTTTTAACTCATTACATTTATGGTAATTTATTACAGCAGCCATAAGAAATTAATAACACACTAGGTCACTTTAAGTAAAGGGTCTGTATACTTATAAAATTTGTCTGTAAATCTGTCTCCCAACCTTTCCCAAAGGGACTTGGGTCCATTTACCAGGATGGCTGCATACTGAAGAAATGGAAATAGCTACACTTTCCAGGGATTAAAAGAAACTAACTCTGAACTGATGTTCATTCCTGTAGACCCAGGTGCCATGGTGGTCCAGTAGTCAAAGTAAGGACTTAAGGAGGTCAGCTGGATGGTTAATGAAGTTTCAGCTCATGCCTATCTATAAAGCCATTAGGTCTCTATGCCTCTCACTGTTTATCTAGTTCTGAATACGTAGCTCAAATAGACATATTCAGACCTCTTATATTAGTACCTTAGTCTGTGGAGTAACAGATTATGGTAAGAAAGGCCTCTCTCTCCTAAAATAGTAAGTCAAAAATAATGCTGTATCCAAAACTTGAAATACAAAGGGACATTGGTTCCTACCACTTTATCCATTCGACCTACCTACTTGACCAGTGTAGAGAAAAGATAAATCTTGGAAATGACAGTGGATTACCATAAACCTAATCAGATGGTGACTTGAGTTGAAGCTATTGACCTCATGTACATTTTTACTGGAGCAAATTGACATAGCTCTTGATAATCTGGTATACAGCTATGGATCTAATGGAATTATTTTTTTTTCTACACTTGTTAGTAAACACAACCAGAATAAAGTCTTCTTTTACGTAAAGGGAGTAGCACTCCCTTCACTAGGTTACCTCACCTCACACCTCTATAATACTTCAGTCGTCAAGGACCTTGATTGTCTAGCTACTCCAGAGAACATTATTCTGGTCTACTGCCTTGATGATGTCAGGCTCACTGGAACTGCTAAGCAGGAAGTAGCTAATATCTTTGAATACCTTAATAAGACCTATACATGCCAGGAGGTAGGTCCATACAATTCAGAGACTGCAAACACAGTGAAATTTCTCAGAATTCTGTTGTCTGGGTTATATTGAGATCATACCTACAAAGTGAAGAACAAGGGAGTCCAACCACTAAGAAAAAGGTGTAACATCTAGGATGCCTTTTTGGATTTTGAGGCAATCTATACATTTGTTTAGGAATTATGCTTTGATTCATCCATTTACTGAGTATTAATCTCTTAATACTGACAGTCTTCAGTAGGAAACAGAGCAATGGAAAGCTATGGGACAGTTCTAGGGTTCTTCCTGTCCAAGCTGCTATGCTGCATAATCCATATAACCCTGCATAGTCAATGGTGGTGGAGTGTCTGTAACAGATATGAAGGCAATACAGAGTCTTCAGTAGGCCCTTGTAGATAAATAACAATGCAGAAATTCTGAATTTTGGAGTAAATTTATGCTGTCTTCTGAAGATCACTATTCTTTTGAGAAATAGCTCTTGGCTTGCTAGGTCCTGGAACAGACATTTTCCCCGTAGAAAACTAGACTGGACCCACTGGTTCTGGGTTCGGAGTCTATAGATTCTCAGCCCTATAGAAGCCCACCTTTCAGAAGCAGCTGTCTGAGAAGTCTGAGGGTAGGATGCAGCTCTGTGGATGTTGGTGAGTGAGGAAAGTGTATTTGGCACTCACACCTTCCTCCTCCAGATAGACCTGGGCCAGGTCAGAAAGGGCAGGCTTTTCTGTGAGGGGAACTCATGCAAAGCAATGATCAATAGCATCTACATAATAGACAATTGCAGGTCCTTTCTTGATAAGATACATCCTGTTGCTTTATTCAGATATTTGTACATTTCATCCAGTTAGCAGAGATGGGGGCAGAGATGTTTCACCCAACAAGATACATGTACCTTCTCATAAAAGGAGATTTTTCTCACAAAATGTGTGTTGTCTAGCTCACCAAGTTATAAATTTAGGTAAGTTCAATATTGTTTCATCATCAGGTAGAAGCTGTATATACAAGATAAGGCTGAAGCAGGTCTTTTTTAAAAATAATGTATTATTTGCCCTGGGTGCAGGTCTGTGATTCATCAGTCTCACACAATTCACAGCACTCGCCATAGCACATACTTCCCCAGTGTTCATCCCCTAGTCATCCCATTCCTCCCACCTCCTCTCCTCCAACAACCCTCAGTTTGTTTCCTGAGATTAAGAGTCCCTTATGGTTTGTCTCCCTCTCTGGTTTCATCTTGTTTCATTTTTCCATCCCTTCCCCTATGATCCTCTGTCTTGTTTCTCAAATTCCTCATACCAGTGAGGTCATATGATAATTGTCTTTCTCTGATTGACTTATTTCTCTCAGCATAATACCTTCTAGTTCCATGCACATCATTGCAAATGGCAAGATTTCATTTCTTTTGATGGCTGCATAGTATTCCATTGTATATATATATATAACACATCTTCTTTATCCATTCATCTGTTGAAGAGCATATAGGCTCTTTCCATAGTTTGGCTATTGTGGACATTGCTGCTATAAATATTTGGGTGCACGTGTCCCTTTGGATCACTACATTTGTATCTTTAGGGTAAATACCCAGTAGTGCAATTGCTGGGTCACAGGGTAGTTCTATTTTCAACTTTTTGAGGAACCTCCATACTCTTTTCCAGAATAGATGCACCAGCTTTCATTCCCACCAACAGTGTAGGAGCATTCCCCTTTCTCTGCATCCTTGCCAACACGTGTGGTTTCTGGACTGGTTAATTTCAGCCATTCTGACTGGTGTGAGGTGGTATCTCATTGTGGTTTTGATTTGTATTTCCCTGATGGTGAGTGATGTTGAGCACTTTTTCATGTGTGTGTTTATTCTGGATGTGATCTATTCTGGAGAATGTTCCATGCACACTAGAAAAGAATGTGTATTCTGTTGCTTGGGGATAGAATGTTTTGAATATAGCTGTGATGTCCATCTGGTCCAGTGTGTCATTTAAGGCCTTTATTTCCTTGTTGATCTTTTGCTTAGATAATCTGTCCATTTCAGTGAGGGGGGTGTTAAACTCCCCTACTATTTATTGTCAATGTGTTTCTTTGATTTTGTTATTAATTGGTTTATATAATTGGCTGCTCCCATGTTAGGGGCATAGATATTTAAAATTGTTAGATCTTGTTGGACAGACCCTTTGAGTATGATATAGTGTCCTTCCTCATCTCTTTGGCTTAAAATCTAATTGATCTGATATAAGGATTTCCACCCCAACTTTCTTTTGATGTCCATTAGCATGGTAAATAGTTTATCACCCCCTCAGTTTAAATCTGGAGGTGTCTGAGTCTAAAATCAGTTTCTTGCAGACAGCATATCAATGGGTCTTCCCCCCACCCCCATTCTGATACACTGTGTCTTTTGATTGGGGCATTTAGCCCATTTACATTCAGGGTAACTATTGAAAGCTATGCATTTAGTGCTATTGTATTGCCTGAAAGGTGGCTGTTACTGTGTATTGTCTCTGTTCCTTTCTGGTCTGTTACTTTTAGGCTGTCTTTTTGCTTTGAGGACCCCTTTCAATATTTTCTGTAGAGCTGGTTTGGTGTTTGCAAATTCTTTTATTTTTTTGTTTGTCCTGGAAGCTTTTTATTTCTCCTTCTATTTTCAGTGACAGCCTAGCTGGATACAGTATTGTTGGCTGCACATATTTCTCGTTTAGTGCTCTGAATATATCATGCCTACCTTTTCTGACCTGCCAGGTCTCTGTGGATAGGTCTGCTGCCAATCTAATGTTTCTACCTTGTATATTACAGACCTTTGTCCTGAGCTGCTTTCAGGATTTTCTCTTTGTCTCTGAGACTTGAAAGTTTTACTATTAGATGATGGGGTGTTGACCTATTTTTATTGATTTTGATGGGGTTCTGTGCCTCCTGGATTTTGATGCTTGCATCCTTCCCCAAATTAGGAAAGTTATCTGCTGTAATTTGCTCCAGTATACCTTCTGCCTCTCTCTTTCTTCTTCTTCTGGCATCCCAATTATTCTACTATTGTTTCATCTTATGGTATCACTTATCTCTTGAATTTTCCCTTCGTGATCCAGTAGTTGTTTATCTCTCTTTTTCTCAGCTTCTTTATTCTCCATCATTTGGTCTTCTATATCACTAATTTTCTCTTCTGCCTCAATTATCCTAGCATAGCAGTAAGAGACTACATTTTTGATTGCACCTCATTAATATCTTTTTTAAAATTTCAACTTGGTTAGATTTTAGTTCTTTTATTTCTCCAGAAAGGGATTCTCTAGTATCTTCTATGCTTTTGTTCAAGCCCAGCTAGCATCTTTATAATCGTCACTCTGAAATTTAGTTCTGACATCTTACTAATGTCTGTACTGATTAGGTCCCCAGCAGTCAGTACTGCCTCTTGTTCTTTTTTTTTTTTGAGGTGAGTTTTTCCACCTTGTCATTTTATCCAGAGAAGAATAGATGAATGAGAGAGCAAAATGCTAAAAGAGTAACAATGACCCCAGAAAAAGATACACTAACCAAATCAGAGAAGACCTGAAACCAGGAGAAGAAAGGGGGAGGAAAAAATATATATATACATACGTGTGTATATATATACATGTATATATATGTATATATTCACCAGTCTAATCATATATATATGATTATAGATATATATAATCCTATATCTAATCTAATCTATCATATTATATCATACATCTAATCTAATTATAATCTAATTATATCCTATATCTAATCTAATCTAATCATATATATATATGATTAGGCTGGTGAAGAGAACAGAGCCACACACTTGATTTGGGGTGTATTTTGTTCTGTTAGAAGAAACTGCCTCCCAAATTTTAAAGAAAGAAAAATTTATGTACCTACAAAAATAAGGGTAAACATGATGAAGGGATGGAATATAGCTGTAAAGATGAAAATTAAAGATTTTTTAAAAAGGAATCTATAAGAAGTTAGTTGAAAAAAGAAAAAAAAGGAGAAAATGTGATCATGCTGGACACTAGAATAAAGCCATATGCTAGATTTAGGGTATATTTTGGTCTGTTAGAAGAAACTGTATCCCAAAATTTTAAAAAAAGAAAAACTTACATGTATACAAAAAATAAGTTTAAATACAATGAAGGGATAGAATATAACAATGGAAATTGAAAACATTTTTTAAAAAGGTATTGATAAAAATAAAATAAAATAGGTTAAAATAGGAAAGAGGAAAACTAAAAAAAGATAGAATAAAAAAATAAAATTTAAAAAATTTAACTTTGAAAGACTAAAAAATCATGGAAAAAAATCCATGAATTCCATGTGTTGCTTTTCCCTAGCTCTGGAGTTCTGCAGTTCTTCTCATTGATCGCTAAACATGGTCTTGGCTGGATGTTCTTGCTAGTCTTGGGGAGGGGCCTGTTGCAGTGATTCTCAAATGTCTTTGCCGGAGGCAGAATTGCACCGCCCTTGCCAGAGGCCAGGCTAAGTAATCTGCTCGGTTTTGCTCTTAGTTGCTTTTGTTCCCTGATTGCTTTCCATACAGCTTTGGAGGACTGGAATGAAAATGGCGGCCTCCACTCTCTCAGAGGAGCTGAGAGCCCGGGGCCCCACTCCTCAGTGTGCCCTCAGAGAAAAGCAGTCAATCCCTCCTGTCTCCCTGGTCTCTGGCCACACTTCATGCTCACCTGGCCTGTGACCGAGCATTTCTATCTCTGGCACGTGGTCCCATTTGGAGTCTCCAAACCCAGCAGATTCCTGCAGCACACTCCCACACCACTCCTCCCAGTAAAGGAAGGGGAGAGTCTCCCCTGATCTGCCATTTGTGGGGTCCCTGCTTGAAGAGGAGTGGTCTGACTGTGACTTGGATCACAGTTTAAGGTAACTCCAAGCTGAGTCCCCTCCTCAGCTCCGTCTCTGCAGCCGGCTTCCCTGCTCTGATACCTTTGAGCTCTGCCACACTCAGACACCCACAGGTCCTGAGACCACACTGTTCCCATGAGTGCTCCCCCCGGCCCCCCGTTTAGCCTCTGGAGCAATGTCCCTCAGTGGAGCACACTTCTAAAAGTTCCGATTTTGTGCTCTGTTGCTCCACTGCTTGCTGGGATCCGGCCCCTCCCCCCGCAGTCTATCTTCCCGTTTGTTGCCTCAGATTCACTTCTCCACATGTCTTACCTTCTGGAAGGTGGTCTCTCGTCTGTTCCTAGAATTATTGTTCTTCTTCTCTTCGATCTCCTGTTGAGTTTGTAGCTGTTCAGAATGGTTTGATAACTATCTAGCTGAATTCCCAGGACCACATAAAATACAGGTCTCCTATATCCCTGCCATCTTGCTCCTCCCTCCAAGGCTGAAGCAGGTCTTGAAAGCACAAGCCATTTGCATAGGAAATTACTAAGGCTCCTACAGTTCCTCCTACTGGCAGATCTCTTTTCAGTCAGCACCTCTAGCTTAAGGATGAGTCCCCTATTAGCAGTTCATTGACAAAAACCAAAGCTTGTTCACAGATGATCTCCATTATATCTTAGTGGATATAATCAGGCAGCTGCAACAACACAGCATCACTCAGGAGTGACCCTAAAGAATGCTGGTGAAGGGAAATCTTCCCAGTACAAAGAATGTTGAGCAATGTGCTTTATTATTCCTTTTTCTTGGACAGAACTATGGGCAGAGATATGCATCTTTACTGTTTTATGGGCAGTGGCTAACAGTTTAGTTAGATGGTCATAGAATCGAATTGCAAAATTGTTTACAAGGTGGTCTGGAGAAGAGATAAGTGGATGGAATTCTACAAATTGGCATAGTATAAGGATTTATGTGCCCCATATAAATGCTCACCAGAGGACTACCACAAAAGAGGGGACTTTCAATAGCAGAGGGACAATATAATCCCATGTGCAAATGTCAGTCTGTCTCCAGCCACATCTTCTCTTGACCAATGTGCTTATGATCAAAATGAGATGAAGACTGTGCACTCATCAAGGGTAGTGGCTATGGCCTCTATAGAGTACCCACGCCTCCAAAACAAAGATCAATACTGATTCCCTCCATATGGAGCCATTCCTTGGGAGAGCCAGCCAGCTGCATTGTGGCAGTGATTTGTCCCTACTGAAACAAACATTTATTCTGGATAGAGATTTGCCTTCTCTGTCTGCAATGCTTCTGCTAAGCCTACTACCTGTAGAGTTATAGAGTGCCTTATTCACTGTTGGGGTTATTCTACACAGGTATTGCTCTTAGCCAAGGAAGTGACTCTACAGTAAATGCTATGTAGCTCTAAGTTCATGTCCTCAGAATCCAGAATTCACTGTCTTGTCATGTCCCCCATCACGCTGAAGCAACTGACCTAATAAAACAGTGGCATTGCCATTTGAAGATGTAGTCCTATAAGTGCTTGGCAAGCTTTGCAAGGCCGGGGAAATGTCCTCAGGATAGTTATATGCTCTGAATCAGCAACCAACGTATAATGTTATTTCACCCATAGCCAGAAGGTGTGGATTTAGGAACCACACAGACGAAATGGCTCCTCTCATTATTACCTCTAATGATCTACTAGCAAAATTTTCCATTTCCATTATTACCAATTGGGCTTGCTGCTTTTAAGATCTGAATTCCTAGAATCAGGGAACACATGATAATTATTATGAACTAGAAACTGTAACTGCCATCTGGCCATTACGGGGGCACCTCATGCCATGGAATCAACAACAAAGTAGGCCGTTGCTATAATGGTTGGGGTAATTCATTCCAATTATAAAGGGGGGAGTAAGTTGCCACTACAAAATGGGAGTGAATTGGGTATGACTAGAACCCAGAATATTCTAGAGGATTTCTTAGTACTCATGTGTTCTGTGGCAAAAGATAATGGGAATCTAGAGAAACCCAATATAGACAGAACTGCTAATGATAGACATCTTCCAGGATGATTTTGGTAACCCCAGTAGGCAAAGAATCACAACCAGCTGAGCTACTTCCTGAAGACAAAGAGGCTAAGGGAAGTTTAGTACCAATTATGAATAAATTATTACTTGTAGAAACAATAATTGTAGCAATTATACACATTTTCTTTATTGTCTTTATTTATTTATATTTATATAAATTAATGAATTATTTGTTTCTTTCTTCTTTCTTATACTAATATTAGTTATTTTAGTAATGGTCACTTGTTTATTTCAATATTAAATTATAGGATTTCGAAGAGGTAAATGTAACTCAGCTTGAAAGGATTAGATATAATCTAGGGAGCGTCAACATGACATTTGGGACTTGAATCTCCTTTTTGGGAAGATTGCTTGTTGGTCTTTGGTTGTTAAAAGATGGTTGCATTGTGCCAATTAAGAGCATGATGTTGTTTTATACCGTATTGGGGGATTAAATGTGGTAAAAAGAAATGGGCAGAGATGTCAAATTTCCAAAGGAGTCGAGGCTACCTTGTGAACCTGGAAAATATATTTCCCCAAATCTCCTTCCCTATATGGTTCTGGATTAGAATTTTCCATCGAGAATGACTTTCTTGAGATTTAGAGGTAGACGTGAAGCAAATGAATTTTTGGAAAGTCACTGCGACCCCACATGGCCAGCTCCCAGATGTCTTCCTCAGCTAGCAATCATGGAAGCTTGAAAACTTCCCTTCCCTGCTCCTTTGCTTCCATCTGACATATGTGACTGTTTCTTCATTCTCCAGTCTTGGTCATCAAGACTGATACTCCCCCAGCTCTTTCCACATTTGTGCAATAAGCCCCATCTTTGTTATTAAACCCAATTATGCCCATTAATCCTTGCAGCATTTCACCTATCTTGAAAAAACTCAGACTGAGGCAGGGAGAGATCATTTCTCGCTGTTTTTATTCAGCTCATGGCCTCTGTGACAGTGATGTTCAGTAATGTAAGACTGCAAGTGGAAAATGGTTATCAGTTCTGTTTGGTAAGACTAGAAAAAGTGCCAGAATCCCTGACAAGCAGGTCCTATGAAAAACAAGCAGGAAAACTAAGGAAAGATCAGGTATATGGACCAGGATAAAATGGTAGAGAGCATTCAGGCATTTAGAGATCACCCAAAGCACACTGATACCACACTGTAAACATAAATAATTGTAAAGCTTCACCTGCTGGTAGGAATGAGTGCAATTACTAGCATTCTTTCCAGCATTTGTCAGAGAAGATTCACAAGAAGTGCAGTTGAAACCACAGATGAAAGACATCAAAGATGCTCTTTCAATGGGACTGAAAAAGGCATGGTCTGAAAATGGGGCTACAAATACAACCAGGGTCATTATAGATCAGAACTAAAACTAGGGCAAAGCTTATCATCCACAATATTAGTTAACATGCTGAATTATTATCAACTAATACCTTAATGAAATTAACAGCAACTACATTACTTATTTTTGACAAAACAAATATATTTCTCATCTCAAATCCATTTTTCAGGTCCACTCATGTATCTAATTTATAGTGCAGAGTTTTCTATCTCATTTAATAGAATTTATATTCCTATTACTATTTATCAAACAACCCCAAAACTGAAATGATTTATTTGGCAAGCCCCTTTTCTTATTCCATTTCATGGGTTATAATAATTTAGTTAAATTGTCACCTTTAAAAGTGGTAAGATTTAGAGAATTTAGTTAATTTGTCCTTTTTATGGTAGAAACACTATACCATGGCCTAGTTCCAGTGAAGTGACTAAAGAGGGGGAAATTTTTTTCTCAAAGGAAAAAAAAATTGCATAAGCAACACTGATGTTTTTGTGTGTAAATTCTAAGCCACTCCCAAACTTTAAAGCTTTCAGAGAAAAATGAGTGGTTAATATTACAGCTTGGGCACACATTGATCCAAATGAGCAGCCTTCAAACATTTTTTAATCATATCCTTGACTGTACTGATGGTAGATTCTGCCATGAGCTGGACTGGACCGTAATCACAGAATCCACAAGAAGCAACTGGAGATGCAACACTTTTTACTGGACTATGGACCGTGTGGAAACACTGCCCGATTTCAGTTGATCAACACACTTGCATGTGTGCATGCACGTGTACACGCCACACATACCACACACCCATATGTGCACATCACAAAACAGAGAGCTGGTCATACATGTGTTATTTCCTTCCAGCTAGAAAATCAGAGCAGTTTTCAATTTACTGCAAGTGACAAGCCTAATTGCAGCCGAAGCCACCAAGTCTCCTCCCACATCTGTCAGTGGCCAGCCATGCTCCCCTCAGATGGGGCCTGTTGACAAGACACCTTCTGGACACTTGCTGACAGGGACAAGGAGCTTATGGGTTTTGAGTGAAAAGGATTTGCTAAATAAAGCTTCAGTTCAAGCCTTCACCCCTCTCTCCCAGAGGTCAGGGTTCTAAAGTCCTTGGTAGCTATGGAAATCACAAGGTGAACCAATGAATTATTTACATTTGAGAGCTTCCTGCTTGACACGGATTCCCAGTTAAACCCAGTTAGGAAATTAAGCTCATGCAATTATATTTTCAAAAGGAAAATACAGAGTGAGAAAGCTTCTTTTTTATAGTCAAATAATTAGCCTCTCTGATTTACTGCCAAAGATTGATTCCAGCCTAACCTAAACCTCAACACATCATCCGGGTGAAATTAAGTCTACCAAGAGCCAAGGCTATTTGTCTTCTGTGAATAAATTCTCTATCACTTTAGTTTCTTGGTTAATATGACATATAACATACTCAAGTGTCCTTATTTCCTTTTGATTCCTTCCTTTGGTCTGGCAAATGATTTTTTTTAGTTTGTAGTGGTCATTAAAAAGGAGGTGGTGAACACCTGTGAGAAACAGCATTTTAAGATGGAGGTGGCTTCATTTGGGCTTGATTTTTTTTTTTAAAGATTTATTTATTTATTTGACAGAGAGGGAGAGAGAGAGAGATCGCAAGTAGGCAGAGAGATAGGAAGAGAGGCAGGAAGAGAAGGAGGAGGGGAGCAGGCTCCCCGCTGAGCAGAAAGCCTGATGCGGGGCTCGATCCCAGGACACTGAGATCATGACCTGAGCCAAGGGCAGTCCACCCAGGTGGCCCCATTTAGGCTTGATTCTTAAGAAATGTATTGGTCTTACTCCATCCATGTCTTTGAACTAAGTTGACCTACTGATTCTTATTTTGACTAATGAACTTTAAAAAGAAATGAGCTTCATTTAGGACTCCCTTGCAGGTGACAAATAATCAACCTGAATTTGCTTGAGCAAAATGAGAAAGTATTTGTTCTTCTAACTGTAGGAAGATGAGAAGTAATAAGAGAAAAAAGAGGTGGAGGTGCTCACAAACCAATGGGGCTGGCTCTCTCTCCCTCTCTCTCCTGGTCAGGTGCATTCCCTACACACAGGCTTTGCCCAGGGGAAGAACATGGCTGACATGGTTGCCATGGTTTCAGGTCTACATTCTTTTTTTTTTTTTTTTAAGATTTTTTATTTATTTATTTGACAGACAGGGATCACAAGTAGGCAGAGAAGCAGGCAGAGAGAGAGGAAGGGAAGCAGGCTCCCCGGTGAGCAGAGAGCCCGATGCGGGGCTTGATCCAGGTCTACATTCTTATAGCTTGAGTACCTCATAGGAAAAGGTTCCTCACTCATAGGTTTAGTTTCTTGAACTTCAGGGAAGAATTCTAACTGGGCTGGCTTGATTTATAACATGGGAAATAAGGAATTATTCATTCATCTTGAGCAAGGTATCTCTCCCTCGAGAGGATTATGGATAAGGAGGTATAGCCATGTTGGGAGATGACAGAAACCATTTCTTCTTCATGATGGAGTGTAGTGGGAAGAAGAAAGGAATTTCTCCTCCCCAAAAGGGGAATGGTGTTACCAGAGCAAAGGAGAATATTGAATCCCCAAGATAACAATTAATATTCTTAAGACAAATTTATAATCCTGTATTTCAAGGTTAAGTCATGGGCTTTAGAATCAGGCTGATGTGAGTTCAAATCCCACCTCTGATACTTTCTGTTTTCTTGGACAAGTTATTTACTACTTTGGAGTCTCTATTTCTCATCTGTAAAACTGGACTAGAATACCTAAATCCTAGGTTTGGAGGGATTACTTGAAATAATGGTCATAAATTACTTAACAGACTAACTATAGAATGCTTAATAAAATATAGAATGCTATGAAGTGCTTAATAAACTCAGATATTATCACAATGCCCTTTGGGTTTTGTTTCGGGTTGCTCTAATAACAACCTCACTAACCAGATTTGGCTTTTGGATCCAGTCTAAGAGATGATTTTCTGGGTTTATAGTCCAGTCCTAGTGGGATCTTCGTAGATCTCTCTTATAAAAAGTCAATATATTTGTTTATCAAATAATTCTTGAACTCCAAATATGCCTCCAGCATTGTGTTATCTATCATAGGAAATGTCAAAGAAATGAAAGGTATGGTCCCTTTCTTCTAGACTTCTGTTGGGGTAATAAGTAATAGACACACAATAATTAGGAGACTACAAGCTATATAATCAGAAGCAGATGTGGTACATGCAGTAGGAGTTAAGATAATGAAAGATCCATGCGCTCAGTTTCCTTGAGAGGATTTGAGGTTGACCTTGAAAAAAGCATGGCATTTGTAAAGATAAAAGTAGGCATCTCAGGTTAGGTGAGTGCAAGAAAAAAATGGCTAGAGCAGAATGGAGCAGGTATTGTTGGGTTTTGAAGGAAAGATTGTTCTCAAGGACTTCCCCCTCCCACCTTACCACACATAAACACAGATTTTACTCTCGAGGCTCTGAGAAGTAAATAGGGAAGATCAGCACCCTTAGTAATCACAGTAAGAAGCAAATGTAGATTCATGATGTGTTAAGGCATACGTATGGTATGTGGAGGGTGATGAAGGGCAGATAAATAGTTGAGAGTACAAGGAAATCTACAGTGTGAAATATTGGAGATAAAGAAAGATGAGGTCCAAAATGTGGTTATACTTTTAGTGCCTAAGACTCAATGAAAATGAAGGTCATTGCAATTGAGAACGTCAAGTGACTCTGAGATAGGTATGTCAGATCATGGAAGGGATGCTGAAGTCATGAATAATGAGGACAGGTGGTGAGATAAAGAGGACTATGATACAGTTGCTGAAGTCATAGAGAAAAGTTTAACCTGAAGTTGGTCTGGGGTTGGTAAAAAGAGAAACAACTAAAATGGGAGAAAGTAAGCAGGATGGATCCTGGGAGATAGTTTGGTGATGGCAGCAAATGATTGACACAGAGGCTGAAATGAAGAACTAAGAAAATACCAATCACTGCTCTTCATCTAGTGAGTTGGGGATGAGGATGGGACATGGGAAAGGGAGATGGCCTCCAGTTCATTGTATATACAGAGGCTTCCTTGGCCTCCTCTTTGCCCCAACTGTTCCTCCTCAGTGTTGCCTTTAGCTCAGAACACTTATAAGTCTGTGTTTAATTCTTGGTTTGCTCATCTGCCCCCCCCCACTTGTGCAATAAGCTTCTCAAAAGGTTTATGACTTTTTCATCTTGGTGTCCCAAAGCCTGAAAGTTCCTGGACATAGATAATTCTTAACCTATCTTTGTTGGATGAAGAAATTAATAGATGTGAATGTGGTGGTGAAATACACCATTAGCACATAATCCTGTAAGGTAACACTTCCCCCTTGTCCACAGTGTTTATTGGGTTGATTTTCTGTCAGTCTCTAGAACAGCACTGTCTAGTAGAAATATGTGAGCCCCAAATGTGAACCACATGTATAATTTAAACTTGCCAACTCCTACTTTCATTATCTTAACTCCTACTGCATGCACCACATTAAAATTAAACATTTTAATCAAATATATAAAATATTATCATTTCAACATATGATCAACTAAAAATTATTAATGAGATATTTAGATTCTCTTTGTTTTGTACCCTTGTCCAAGGCTGGTGTGCATTTCGAAGTTTAGACACATCTCAAACCAGACTAGGCATATTTTAAGTGCAAAGTAGCCACTTGTAGCTAATGACTAGCTAGTATGTAGCTAGTGTAGTAATGCAGTTAGTGACTAGAAGGTGTAGGTCTAGATTCTAGAACATACCTAGTTCTTTCTCTTTTGATGGCCTCTACACTTTCCTCTATTTACTCTTCTTCTAACTCTTCTAAAAAATATGTATTTTGTATATCATCCATAAAAGACTATATACACATATAGTGTGTAAACATATGTAAATATTATACACTATATATAAATTATAAAATACATAAAATAGATATATAATATATAAAAATGTATGAATTATATAGAGATTAATACACTGGGGGTTTGTTTCTTGCACATTCCAAGTCTAATGTAGATCAGATAGCTGTCTACCATTTGGGAAGGATAAAGAGGCAAAAAGTATGTGTAGGATGTTTGCAAAGGCCTGAGATGGAAAATTCCATTGCTTTAATTTAGTCATATAACTTCACCAGGATGCAAGAAAGGCCAACAAATACAGTCTTCCTGCATATCCCAATAGAGAAAATGGAGTGAGAAACACATATCACTGTTTCTGATACAATTTTATATCTTTTTTCTCCCAATTTTTTGGCCAGCATCCATAGAACAGTATTAAATACTACGTAACAATGATGATAAAAAACACTTAAGTCTTACTCCTAATTTTAATAAGGTTTTTTTTTTTTATTGTTGTCTCCATTTAACAGAGGATAGATTTGGGGAAGAGATTTGTGTATTTTATCATCCTAAGGAAGTTTTTATCTCTTTTTTATTAATAAGGGTTTTATTTGATGAGGGATATAAGTTGAAATTTATCAGATATATTTTCAGCAGCTGTGTAGATGATAGAATTCTCTTTTTAGTAGCTTAATGTTGTGAATTTTATTTATAGATTTTTTTTAGTGTTGAACTATTTTTTCTTACTCCTGGAATAGTCTAACATGATACACATATACATGTATATGTATAATATTTTTGAAAAGCTGGATTTTGTTTGCTGTTATTTTGTTTAAAAATTTTGCATGATATTCAGGAATGAGATTTAACTATAGTCTCTTTTTTCAAAATGATTTTTACCAGGGTTTGTAATTCATAAAGTGAATTTTGGAGCTTTTTCTCTTTGTCTAGTTTCTTGAACTATTAAAGTTGCATCTGTATTGACTTATTCCTCAAAGAGACAAAGAATTCCACTGGGCCTGGCACAGTCATTGGTGCTTTGGGTCTGTGCTTTCAGCATTTTGCGCTGGGCCTATCAGCATTTCTTCTTGGCATATTCACTATATCATTGATTGCAGCTATAACGTTTAAACATTTTTTAAAGATTTATACATTTGAGGGAGAGAAAGAGAGAGAGAGAAAGTGAGGGGAGGGGCAGAGGGAGAGAATCTTTCAAGCAGACTCCTTACTGAGCACAGAGCCCAATGCAGGGCTGGATCCCACTACCCATGAGATCATAACCTGAGTCAAAACCAAGAACCTGATGCTTAACTGACTGAGCCACCCAGGTGCCCTTACCATATCAACATTTCAATAAGAATGCTTTTTACCAGGGGCACCTGGGTGACTCAGTGGGTTAAAGTCTCTGCCTTCAGCTCAGGTTGTGATCTCAGGGTCCTGGGATCAAGCCCCGCATCAGGGTCCTGGGATCAAGCCCCGCATCAGGCTCTCTGCTCAACAGGGAGCCTGCTTCCCCCTCTCTCTCTGCCTGCCTCTCTGCCTACTTGTGATCTCTCTCTCTGTCAAATAAATAAATAAAATCTTAAAAAAAAAAAAAAAGAATGCCTTTACCACTTTCATACACTCTTTCTGGCCCTTAGTCTGCTTTTTTTTTTTTGTTTAAGAGACAGGGCAGGAGGGGAGGGATGGGGGTGAGGAGAGGCAGAGGGAGAAGGAGAGAGAGATTCTTGAGCAGGCTCCACCCTTAGCACAGAGCCCCACATGGGGCTCGATCTCATGACCCTGAGATCATGACCTGAGCCTAAATCAAGAGTCGGACGCTTAACTGACTGAGCCACCTGGGAGCCCCCTACTCTTATCATAGCACTCTGATCTTATTTATTGTTGCTATAACCCTAAGATTATATCAAAAGTAAGAAATAGATGTTTTAAATGCCTTTCCTGTTTTCTACATTTCCTCTGCTTTCAATGAGAGTGTTTCCTCTGCTTTAGTGAGCAGTAATTGTTTATTTTCTTCCTCTGTTGAAGCTGCTGACTCTTCTCATATACTCAGTCTTTATTGCTTAGCTTTATCCATGTACATCTAGATTAAGCAGGACTCCTAGCTGATACACATTCCTTAGTATTCAAGTAGGTCTGGGCAGGGATAGAGCGATGGGTGGGGAGCATACCAAGGCATGCCTTGTATTTGAGATAGGTGAGTCAAGAAGTACGGTCAGCTTCCTCCTACCCCACCCCTCCCACAGTGAGGAGGAAGATGACTATGGGGTCTGCACTTTTTCTCAGGATATAGTAAGTGAGAACATACGAATAACCTCTCAAGCATGCTAGATAGGATTAGAGCAGCATTTTCAGTCCGTCTGTATCCTTGTGTAAGTTTCCTTGTGTAAGTTTTATCTTAGGTGAACTGAGTAATGTCCATGGCAAACAGCTTTTGTTTCACAGTTTCTCTCCCCACATTTACTCTGGTAATAGTGCTCCTTCTTTCTTTGACAATGCCTTTTCTACTCCTCCAGTTATATAGGGGATTCATAGTATTGAGGGTTGTTTGTCACAGAAATTTGCCTATCTCCTTCCCATATATAGTCACAGTGGTAGGCATGTGATTAAGTTCAATGTGAGTTTTGGTTTAAATTAAGTCGTTAATTTAAATGTTAAATTATGATACCTTGTCAACCTGGTCCCATTGATTGGTCCAAAGGATGAACAATGAGCCAAGCCAGTTCAATCAGAGCCCTTCTCCAGCAGTTTTTTGAAGTAGACCTTGAATAGTCAAGCTCTGAAATGTGAGCTTAAAGGATTTAAATGGCCAGCTCTCAGATCACAAGGAGAAAAATCAGTAAGAGAAAACCAGCAGACATGCTGAAAGAAACAGAGTTGTGAGTACTTGATTTTGGTAACAAAGTTTCCTGGAGTGTTCTAGTTCTTGCTTTCTATGAAGTCCTTCATATAACTCTGTGAGAGACCCAGATAAAGCCCCCTTTGGCCATGTTGGTTCTAGCTGGCATTCTTTATTCTAACTGACATAGTCAAAGGGGGTTTTATTTGGGTAGCTCATAGAGTTATATCATATATATATCTATATCACACACACACACACACACACACACACACACACACACACACATCCAAGCCGAATAATATATATTATTTCATCTATTTCATCCCAAGGAAATCTAACTCTTTGAGTGGGACCTTGCTGATTTCCAGGGATTGGACAATATTTTCTCAGCAGGGACGGCAAGAGGGACAGAATCAAATGCCATGCTAAGCTCACTATCTTGGAAATATATTTGTTTATCTATATGTCTATCTACATCCATATAAATACATTTATTAAACATTGCCTCTATTTTAATTTTCTTTCCTTCCTTGAGAACTGCCTCAGTTCTCATGAATTTCTTTCTCTTTGTGAACTATGAACAGATTTTTCCTCACACTAAAATCGGGAAATTGTGAAGAAGTTCAACTTTTATAGTAAGAATACAATTTGGATTTGATTCCAAAAAGCATGTGTAACAGGGTATCACTACCATACAAATGTTATTTCAGAAAAAACAAATTCCATATCTAGTGATGTTAACAATTAATTTTTTGGTCTTGGACTAGTTTCAGGCCCTGAGAGCCTGATATGATCTGGATACACACTCACCATCCTAGACTAAATCCCTAGGCAGTCTTTGCACTTTGATGCAAGATAATAATTTAAACAATCTTTTCTTTGACTTCCATTTAAAATTTGAAAAAAAAATTTCCATTATTTTAGCAGCTAAAAGTTCCCCTTTTCACATGATGGTAAGCAAAAATTGTTCTAGGAAATAATGAAATTTGAGCCATAATATAATGCATTATCTTTGTTCATGAGAAAAACTTTTCTTTTTCTTTTTTTTTCAAAAACCTATGAGAAGACAAAATTAAGATGCTTAATCTGTTCTGATAACATAATTGAGCAATTTTTTATCTGAAGCAGAACTTTGCTCTTCAGGTGTTCTTACAGTTGGCAATTAGCAATTGGTAATTAGAGTTGGTAATCAAGTTTCACAAAGTTTAATGAGTCTTCTGACTAGCCTTACCACCTTTAATGACACATCCCTTTCTCGGTCCTCTGACAATCATATCCAGACACTTCTTTTTCCTATAAACACCCCACTGATGGAAAAAAATCTTCGAACTATCTTCATTTCTAACTAGCTGGCTTGCTGCATGTTTAAAACAAATCTGTGTCGGGACGCCTGGGTGGCTCAGTTGGTTAAGCCGCTACCTTCCGCTCAGGTCATGATCCCAGCGTCCTGGGATCCAGTCCCACATCGGGCTCCTTGCTCAGCGGGAGCCTGCTTCTCCATCTGCCTCTGCCTGCCTCTCTGTCTGCCTGTGCTCACGCTGACAAATAAATAAATAAAATCTTTAAACAAACAAACAAAAAACAAAACAAATCTGTGTCCACACTAAGTCTCTCTGAAAATTTGTCCTAATATACTGTAAAATGTGCACTGAGTGTGGGAAGACAGGCAGCCTGGATTTCTCTGGTTCTCTTGCCCCCTTACATCTCTGACAAAAATTCTCATCTCCACATCTCCATGTCTGCACTTACCTCCAGGTTTTATCTGAGCCATTTTTCTTATTTCAAACTCTCTATTTGATTTAGAATAACCACTCCAAGTCCATTCCTTTTTTTTTTTTTTAACTCTAAAATTCCATCTCTGAAAGTGACTAACCCCCTTTGTTTCAAATCTCTCTTCTACTCGCCTGTCCCTTGGAGCCTCAGAACGCTCCAACTTGTTCCACCTCTGGATGTAACCCTTGGTCTTCCACTAAGTTGTTCTCTGTGTATGTGGTATAACTCTTGGTTAGTTACAAACTTCTCTGATGCCTCTGACAGGGCTTTGGTGGTAATAAAACATATTAAAAAGCTAACATGGGGGGGTGGTTATTACGCTCCAGACACAATGCTAAGTAATTTACCGGCCAAGCATTTAGAATACTCCCTGGCATATAGTAAGTTATTAATAAAGCTTTGTTATTGCTACTTTTTATAGCCCTATGAACTTGGTACTATTTTTATCTCCACTTTACAGATAAGGAAATTGTGAGGCACAGAGAATTACATAACTTGTCCAGGACCACAGAGCTCATTAAGTGGCAGGGACAGAATTGAACTCAGTCTGTTTGATGCCAATAGTTATTCATGTTTTTAACAACTACAGAAAATTTGGCTAAACACACACACACACACACACACACACTCTCTCTCTCTCTCTCTCTCTCTCTCTCTCATGAATCTCGTTTCTGCAGGTTTCAGAACAGTGTAAGTTGTACGCAACACAGGTTTTACTTTGAAATTCTTTTCTCTTTTCAAATTCAGCTGCCTCATAGATATAAGGAAAAAGGCACAAGGATTTGTACCTCCCTGGAGAGTGTCATTGTGAAATTTCGAGGCCACTGAAATACGTATCCTTAGGGAGAATAAGAGTTTTTCAAAACTTCTAAGTTGCTAAGGAACTGAGTTTTTGGTGTTTTGTTTGTGTAACTGTTAGTAGGCTCTTCAGTCAGCTTTTAAAAAAAAAATTATTATTTTTTTTTTTAACTAACATATAATGTATTATTTGCTTCAGGGATACAGGTCTGTGATTCATCAGGCTTACACAGTTCACAGCACGCACCATAGCACATACCCTCCCCAATGTCCATCACCCAGCCGCCCTATTCCCCCTCAACCTCCAGCAGCCCTCAGTTTGTTTCCTGAGATTAAGAGTCTCTTCTGGTTTGTCTCCCTCCCTGGTCCCATCTTCAGTCAGCTTTTTGAGTTGTATTTTCTTTCCTAGTTCTTAGCAATACCTCGTATTTGCTCTGGTAGAAAGAACTAGACTACGTCATGGGCTAAGCAATGTTAAAAGTTTGTGGATATAATTATAACAGATTAATAATAGCATCAGAGCCTCAACACCCATCGTGTAATGCATCTTAACTTCTTACAACTATTTCATTGGATGCTCACGATTGATCTGTGGTGTTATGGCTTTTCTCCCAGTCCTCTTGCTTGATTATAGAGGGAGAGCTGCCCCACTTCTGCTGTTGTCCCCTAGAGTTCTAAGCAGGACTTTACTTTTCTTCTGATCTCCCCTCCTTCTCCTCCCTCCCATATGCCGCTGCCTGCTTCTTCCTTAGCTGTCAGAGCCTACTTGAAAGGAACCGAAAATCGCCGGACCCCAGGGCCTGAGGCCCTTTGAAAGGCTCCCGGGGTCCCCGGGGACCAGATTCTCAGCCCTAGCAGCCAGGGTGCCATAACCCTTCCACTTAGCAGCCCGGCACCCAGATTCCATCCCCTGGAAGCTACAAACCCCTGAGCTCCACCCACCCCTCCGGCCAGAACCCGGCGCGATCGCCTCCCTCCGGATTTCCACTGAGGGGAACGATTAGGCTGGAAGGCGGTTACAGATGCCGGGGGCGCCTTGCGAAAAACCGTGGTGTCCTCCAGAAGAAAGTCGGTTTCCTCCAGGGCCTGCAGTTGGCGGCACAGCCCCGCTCCACCTGGAGAAGGAGGCGGCTCCCGCGAGCGGGGCCCCGGGGAGGCGCGCGGCGGGCGCGGGAGCCGGGACTGGAACGCCGAGCGCCGCGGGGTCGGGTCCCGGCCGGCGGCACGTCCAGGTTGCCGCGGGAGCAGAAGGCGTGCACAGCAGTCCTCTGCCGGGCGAAGGCCTGGCCGCCCTGCCTGCTGCCCTCTCTCCCGCCTCCCGCCCCAGAAATTATCTCAAGCGTTGCCAGTTTGATTCCAGAGCCCCACTCGGGTGGGTTCTTTTGTTTCTTTGTTTTAATGACAGTTCCCAGCTCTTGGGCATGTCATGCGCGATTAATTCCCTGGCTCTGTTGAAGGCAGCTGGGATGAAATTTCTTCTGCATCATCCTTTTGGGGATAATTGCTTATGATGTGACGTCAGCCGGATTGATTTTTCTCTCTTTCAAGAGAGAAAGGGAGGAGGGAGGGAGAGAGACTCACGGACGTGTGCGGAGGCCACAGACATTAACGTCTGGAATTCCTTCAGGGCAAAAGGAGATAGGAATGGGAGCTTACAAGTGTGCGGCGAAGACATCAGACTGCACGGAATTATTAACAAGTTTTTCTTTCAGAGAAGAGAAAAAAACCCCAATCCCCTCCGCAGCGAGCCACTTAGGTGCTCCTTTCATGCCCGAGTCCCCCGTTAAGGTGGCAGCGTCTGATAATTAATCTCGGGTACCCAGCCGCTGCAATAGGCTTAAGAAGACGAAGAGGAGGGGCGGGGAAGTGCGTCACCAGGTGGGGAAGGGGCTGTGCGTTTGGTGACAAGCGGGAGGGGTGGGGGTGGAGGGGAATAGGGACGGAAAATAGGTTCTGTGTGCTCTCCCGGGGTATTGTGTCAGGAGATGCAGGCTGGCTACCATGTGACGCGGTCCAGAGCTGAAGGGATTGGCCGAGGCAGCGCAGGCGGTGCAGCTCGGCCGGCTTGCTGTTCCTCTCCCTTTCTCTCGCAGCATCTTCCTGGGAGCCTGTAGGTGAAGCGGCACCAGCAGCATCCATGGCCTGTCTTTGGGGTTAACACTTGTCTCCTTTGGCTTCAGCAGTGGACAGAGCGGACCTCTCGGCAGCGGCGTTGTGAGGACTTAGCTGGGACCTGGAATCTTATCCTCCTGTATTTTTTCAGACTCCTTGGAAATTAAGGAATGCAATTCTGCCACCATGATGGAAGGTAGGATGCTTTCCTCTGTGGTTGACTGGCTTCAGGCAAGGTTTGGGTAGAAGAGCGTTGAAGAATGTGTGCAGCCTGGGTTTGTGGCTGGTCTAGAACCTGGTTGCCAGGATTTGCAAACAGAAATGCTGCAGTTTGCTTGCAGCAGACCAGGGCTCAGACTAATGGAAACAACCACAAGGCTTCTGTTTAGCTCAGAACCTACGAGCTCCCAGCTCTTCTGGGGGGGTGGGGAGCACCTAAAGTGCTTCCAGGGAGCTGAGATAGAGCTAAGAAAGAGCTTGCAGAGCAAATAAGTTGGGAGAGAAGATAAGGTTTTCTGCTCTGGGTTCCTGGGACTACATGATTAAACATTTACAATGGAAACTTGTTTTCTGAAATTGACATTAGATAGGGGAGGTCATTGACAGAGTTATCCATGCTGTCGTTTTCAGTGAACTGTTTAAGTTTTTTAAAAAAAATTCTTGTAAGACATTTTTATCTCCGCAATTTACATGTTATTGTTGGGGTAGGAAGTGCAGCAAATTTGGTCCATAGCTATAGTTACACGGGGATGTCATTGCAACAGAACGAGCAATATGAGGAAAATATCTGGGCCTCTTAGCCCCGTATTCAGGGTCTTATCAGGTTAAAAAAAAAAAAAAAAAGACTTTTGCTCTTCCTAAATGCATTCCCATGCAATGATTCTTAGCCAAGCACCAAATAATTACTTACTGATTACCTTTTTGCATTCGATATTAAGTGTAAGAAGGAACTTTCCCTAGGGAGATGTTGTTTAAACTATATTTTATTCTACTAAATTACCCTTCTAAGCCTGAGATAGTTGACAACCAAGATTGCCTCAAAAAAGCAGCAAGCTGATTAGGAAAGAAGCAGGCAGCCCTACCCTGTCTTTGATTTTGTTTTCACACTACAGGATGGTGCAAAACTCCTGGCCTTTCCTAAGATGACAGGCAGAAATTTGTCCCCAGCCTGGATTTCACAATGCAGAATCCAGTGCATAATGGGTCTCAAATCAGCCATGAAAATGGCAGAGAGGCCACCTCTTAAGCCAAGGTCTGTCCTACAGATTTTAAACATTCCTTAGAAATTTACCAAAATGGAATAAGAGGAGGATGTTTTCAAAAAGCAGTGGTGTAGCCCGCACTTATTTGGTAGAAATGAATTCTTTTTGCTCTCTCTGTCATCATGTCAAACACTGTTAATGTAATTTGGGGGAGTGAAGAATTCTACAGTCATGGCTCACAGATTTTAGAAAATAACCTTAAAAGAGAGATTGGGTATCATTTTGTTTTGGAGCCTCGTCTTGTTTGCAAAGAGCTCTCAAGCTAGTTCTTTAAAATACAGGTCTAAATAAACTGAGATTACTAATGCCCTAAGATTAAATAATTTTCATTAATTTGAAATGAATTTAATCTTTGAATTACAAGGCAAGACAAACAGAAAGAGTATTACTGATATATACTTTTCAATTTAAACTCATGTGGATTACCCTTTTCAGGAAAAAAAAAAAAAGAACAATCTTATCTCTAGAGGTAGTATATTTCTCCAGCTAAATTTCATTTGTAGCATTTCCTAAAAAGAAATCTGCATACATTCTGATTAGGTCTGAATCTTACACAGAGAAGTGGAAGATCTTTCATTTTCACTTCTTGCCTTGCAAACTACGGAGTTAAAGTGTCTTTTTCGAAGGAAGTAATATTTATTGACGCTCATTAACAACTCTCCTGGTGATATCGTTTATTGTGCTATTCTAGAATGTCAGTTGGTTCAAAGCCCTATGTTAAGCTTATCTGAGCTGCCTAAACTGAGATGAGAACTGTAACAAAGACTTGTGTTGGAGCTGAATTAGCACTATTGCCCTGGGTCTGCCAAATTCATCCAATGAAGGATGTTTTTTAGCACCGTTTTGAATTAGAGGTGACACTATAGATGCAGTTGCCTTCCGTGAGATCCCTGCAAAAAAAAAATGGACAGGTGTTCCCATTGGCTTCAAAATATAAATGAAACTAATCATTTTTATATACCCACAGTTCCTACTTAAATGCTTTTCAAGACTTATTATCTTAGTGGTTCAGTGACCTTAGAAAGGCGGGTAGGAACCTTATCTAGAGATCAATTTGCCTATCAACAGCCTTGTAACTTAGTTGCCAGTCTTTTTGACAATACATGTATGTTTCTGATATTGCACCCCAGAATTTTACCTCTGAATTGTTCGTGTCAGGAAGATGTGGCGGAGCAGTTATTTCCACTTAACTCACCCCTAGAGGAAGTAGACTGTTCCATCTATCACAATAACCTTGGAAAAATAAGGAACCCCTCAAAGTCACCCTAAAATCCTGTCATGGAAGCCCTCTGCTGAAACATCAGTGGGCTCTCAGGCTGTGTCATCCAACATTAAGATGGTTAAATGATGTCTCTCCTCAACTAGTACATTTCATCTACGTGCCCACATGCATACACACGGTTATGCACACATGCAGTCGTCAACACATATACATTATTAAGGAAGGGAGAGACCCTACATTTACACTGTATATATTTTGACATTCATCAAAGGGTTTAATTGGCTGCTCAGGAAAAACATGGCCATGGCAACTTTTCAAAGCTACTTCAAACTCTGTGTAAAACAGGAGTAAACAAATATTCTTCAGAATGGCTCATAGTTTGTGATCCTGTTTTGATGGAATCAGATACGGGCTCCATTCATTCAATGCCTAGTGGAAATTCTGGTCGTAGATGAGGAACGTTACTACCTCCCTAGTGATGCCAACATCCCTGAAGGTAGGGAAATAATTCTGCAGGGACCTCAGACGTGTTACCAGAAGTTTGTGGCTCCATGATTCCTTTCAAATATTTTCATTTAAAAACATATATTTTAATTTGATACTGGATTCGCTGATTCCTGCTGTCTTTATTTTTTGGGTAGCGGTTCGTATTGAGTTCTGTCTTTCCCGAGGAATGCCACGTGATATGGAGCCTTCTGTATGAATGTGGAGGGAAAGAGGGTGAGCAAAGGGAGTTATGTGCTAAAAGGCTCATGTACTGGTTAAGCTTACAATGCAGTCTGTGTGATAAGGGCAACTCTTCAAGGATTCTGTCGTTTTCATGCATTCCTATTAAAGTTTGAAAAGGCCATTTTAGTTACCCCTTCCTAAGATAAGTGAAGCAAAGTCAGTGTTTCTTAGGACATCTCTGTGTTTGTAGGGCAACCTGGGAAGTTTTCCCTTGTCTCACAGAACTGTCCGCAATTACCTGTGCTTTCAGTTCCATAGTCAGGCTCTTAGGTACCGTCTTGGAAGGATGAGTTTTAGGGTGCCAGTGGTTTCATCCTATATAACAATTTTTAAAATTAACAAGTACATTGTTAAGGGGTTGCTGGATATAATTGTAATGTACAGGGTGATTGAATAATTTTTGTAATATTTACTAATCATGATGGCCTATAAACAAGTGTATTCTGCAAGCAGTCCTTTTTTGAAATTGTAAAAATAAAAAAATAATATTTTGAAGCAGAAAATGGGCAGAAAGGAATTTGAACCCAATTTCATTTTTTTTTAGTTCATTCAAGTTCTTATAAATAGCATAAACCAAATTGGAGTTCTTTATTATGCCATGTATCTATTGCTTCCTTCAATTTTAGAGGAAAAACAATGAACCAGCATAGTCACCTGGATGTTTTGCATTAGTGTGTTTACCCCAGAAGACATAATTATATGGTTTTCCTGAATTCCAATAAATGGAGAAGAGGATTTTCTGGACCCAAGTTCATTTAACAACAATGCCTATATATTTTTTTTTTTTATATTTATTTGACAGAGAGAGAGAGATCACAAGTAGGCAGAGAGGCAGGCAGAGAGAGAGGGGGAAGCAGGCTCCCCGCTGAGCAGAGAACCCAATGCGGGGCTCGATCCCAGGACCCTGGGACCATGACCTGAGCCGAAGGCAGAGGCTTTAACCCACTGAGCCACCCAGGTGCCCCACAATGCCTATATTTTTGATTCCTCATAACATTTTATAATAGGAACTTAAAAAAAAAATTTGTATCAAGATGGGCATCTTAACCTAACTGAAAACTAGGAGCTAACTGAAAACTAGTTTCTTGGGTGGTATATTCTGTTTCTCTCTCTCTTTTGAATATGAATACCCACAGACCATACCTTTTATTTATTTTTTTGTTTCTTAATACCTTTTTAAAAAGATTTTATTTATTTAAGTGAGAGAGAGAGGGAGAGTGAGAGAGTGAAGCAGACTCACCACTGTGCAGAAAGCCTGATGTGGGACTCCATCCCAAGATCCTGAGATCGTGACCTGAGCCAAAGGCAGATGCTTAACCAATTGGACCACCCAGGCACCCAGACCATACCTTTTAATTCCTCATTAATGCCTTTTATCTCCAAAATTATTATTTATACAATTTCGAACAATCCTAGCTTAACTGAGCTTTTGTTGTTACAATGAAACTTATAATAGTAAAGACTTTTTTTTTCTATCTAGAAATAGAGTTTTATTTATTTGGAAAATTCTTTGATCTGATGAAAAAGGAATAAAGCATTTTGAAGCTGGAATTGTTCATTTTCTAGTTAGCTAAGAAGTTTTAAAGGGAATGCTTCTAACTTCCCAGAAAAAGTGAAGTTATTTTGGAAAATCTTAAGCATGCATATGAGATTCTAGTACATGGGCCATGCTTTATGTAATTTCTCTCCTTCCTCGAGGCTCTGTGTCAGAAAGAGACTTCTTATATGTGTAACTTCCCATACAATTCCAAGGGTCAACACTTTAAATCTCTAAAAAGAATATGCAGTCTTAAAAAACTTATCTTAGATAAACCATTCTAGAAGACTCTGGACAATTCTTTCTTTTGGATTTGGCACATACATTATCCCTGTTTCAAATAATAATTGCAGGAAGTCACCAACTCAGTTTTTATGTTCCTGAAAGTTTGTTTATGAATTGCTCACTTGAAACAGGTTTTCCCATAGGAATAATGATATATATGATTAGAGTCTCATACGAGATGTTCAAAGGCCATTAACCCAGGATTTAGTTGATGTTTGCAATGAAATGTGTGAAGAACAATACAGTTACCACAGTAAGTAGCCAGAAGAGAACAATGGGATGAAATGTGTTTTCAATTTGAAATGTTGGTATTTGCGAAAAGGAAGGTTTAATTAGAGGACAATGAGGATATGGAAAGACAATCTGAAGAGTGTTTTCAGGTATATTTCCAGAAGTTTTAGAGGCTTATGACACTGGACTTTCAATTATGTTTAATTTTACTTCCATTCTCACGGTTTACCTTTCCTCAATTCAATTTTATTACATGTACTACTGTTAAACCCTGATTACTTTCATTATATAAACTCACAAATGGAATTAATAAAAGAAGAGAGAATTTACTGAGATAATGGTACAGGAGTTGGAAGGGAGAAAATGTTGAAGGGATTATAATGGATTTGGGCTTATGTATCTGAAAAAGTCCCTGAGGAGAAACGAACTGAGAGAGAAGAGAACTGAGGGGCATGAGAAGGGCAGGATATCCTTGAGGAGAAAGTAGCGTGTGTGGCAGAGGTGTTGGGTCAAACCAGTTTCTATATTGACTACCAAATACTTCTGTAGGCACAGGATGGTATGCTTACCAGGGGCAGAGCCACTAGGGATGGAGGTCAGGCTCCACTGGAGAGGGGTCAGTCTCTATTCTCGGAACATGTATAACATTTCACTGTATCCACAGAATGTCAGGGAGATACTTAGAATCTCTATTGAAATACCTCATGTCATGTCACTTCCTTGTTTAAAAAGCTTCTTTATCTTCTTATTTCTGTTAAAGTCAGTCACATGAAGGAGGCTGTCCACTCTGGCCTGACGTGCCTCTCCAAGCACACTGAGTGCCTTACTGCCGGTTTCAGAGTGTTTAAAACAGATACTTTCTTGCCTTAGGGCTTTTACTCCACCTAGAACACTATTTTGCCTATTCATAGAATAACTGATTTTCTTGTGGTCCCAGCAAAACCACCACCTCCTCAGGAGGACATCCCTATCCTCTTGTCATCCCAAGCTCTCAAACACACACCCTGTGCCCCTAGTACGTCCCAGTCCACCCTCTCTCCTCAGAGATGTATTTATGACTCAGTCGTGTAATGGTGCATGGGCTGAATTTCTCCAGAGCTCAGCTCCACAAGGACGGGAATCTGGTCTATCATATTCACCTCCCATCCTTAGTTCTTGACACACAGTGGGTGCTTAGTATGTTCGTTCATTCATTGGAGAAGGGAGGAAACCAGATATAAATTACTCCAATGACTTCATATGGTGCATTGTAAGGTATTATTGGGGGTGTGATAGTCGATGTAGGAAAAATAAATGCTCAAATTTGTGTTCTCACTGGAAAATAAACATGAAATAATTAAGAAAAAATAATGTATTGTGGAGTGGGATATGGTGATGTACAGAAAATACATTTGAGAAGCAAAAGAAAAGAAATGGTCCATTTGAAAATAAGTGTTTGGGCTTGAATCATTTTGGTGATTAGCTCCAAAGAAATGATTTTATAATGGAAAGAGACGAATGATAGCACAGCCATTCAAAGAAATTCCCAGAAAATCCCAGGGGCAGTGCTGTCAATATGCTGTACATGTTTTTCCTTTTCTCTCTCCCTTCCTGCTTTCCTTTATTTCTGCCTTTCCTGTCTCTACTTCCCTCATGCTTCTACCCCATCTTTCTCTCCCAGGGCTCTCCTTTTCTCTGGATTATGAACAGATCTGAAAACACTGGCTTCTAGAGGTAGAGTTTGACTTGGAATCTGGCAAAGTATTTTTTTTAAAGATTTTATTTATTTACTTATTTGACACAGAGAGGGAGAGATAACAAGTAGGCAGAAAGGCAGGCAGAGAGAGGGGTCAAGCAGGCTCCCCGATGAGCAGAGAGCCCAATGTGGGGCCTGATCCCAGGACCCTGAGATTATGACCTAAGTCAAAGGCAGAGGCTTAACCCACTGAGCCACCCAAGCACCCCTGGCAAAGTATTTTTAAATAAATAAAGGAATGCAGGTGAATGTAATGTTGTATAATGCATTCATACAATGTGATGGTAAATGAGGTTTTTGCCAAATTATTGCTGATCGAAGAACTCCTTAGTCTTAGAAGCTCAGTATGGTTGCTGAATTTGTGTAGTTTGGATTTTTTTGTGGAAAGAGCATGGACCCAGAAGTCAGACTTAGGTTTGAGTCTAAGTGTTGTGACTGCTTGGCTGTGTGCCTTGAGAAGGTTACTTTACCTTCCTGGGGTTCTGTTTCCTTGCAAACAAAATGAGAGAATTGATCTGCCTACCTCTAGAGCTTCTAGCTTGAAGAGTCTCTGGCACTCACTGAATGGTTTGGATTTCCCAGTCTTACTCCCTCCAAGGTTTAAATTGAATGATTGAGTCCTTTTCCTCCCATTTCAAAATGTAATTGTTCCTAACACAAAAATAGTTCAGATGTATTACTTTCTGCCTTTCAGTGGCTACTCCTCCTCTGCTGTTCTTTTGCATCGATGCCCCAAGTTTGTTTTGCCCCTTCTCAGCATCAGAAGACAGAAGTGCAGTGACGTCACCCTCATCCATAGTCCTTAGAGCATAGAACTGTCCGTGTGTTCATCAGAAAGTGCATGAATTGTACAAATGCGTACTAGGTGTTCAGCCCTGGTCTACATGCTAGTGCTTCAATAGTGAACAACAGCTATAAGTTCCCGCCTATACAGAGCTTCCTGTTTGGTGCAGGAGAGATGGGAAAATAAAATGGAACACAGAGTACATTCGATGGGGATCAGAACTTTGGAGAAGAATTGAGTGGAGAAAGGAGATAGAGGAAGTTGTGGAGGAGAGGAAGGAGTGGGGTAGATGGGATTGAGATTGTAAGGAAGGAGGTAATGGATAGCCTCACTGAGAAGACGTATGAGCGAAGACTTGAAGGAGGGGAGTGGGTGAGCAGCCATTTGGAGGAAGAGTCCAAAAAGGTGGGAGAGAGAGCATGTGCAGAGGTTCAGAACATGGGTAGAGCAGCAAGTGCTTCTGAACAAAAGGAGAGGGGGACGTTTAAGAGGGGGACTCCGAAGTAACATATAAGCAGACACCCGTGAATCTTCAGTGGTATGAAAACCAGTTTCCTTTTGCATTAGTCAGTTGGCATGAGCCTATGTTATCCACATGTCTAGTAACAGCTGGGCATTCAGAAGCCTGGTGTTCTGAAGCTGGTTCTGTTGTGCCTCTTGGACTCATTCTTTCCACGTATTTAAGTGAATGGGTGAATATCATGCTCTTCCCTTAGCTCGTGATTCCAAGCCTGGAGTTAGAGCTGAGTGTTCAACTATAATTTGAAGCTTGAACATTTCCACACAAGGGAAATGGCCCCATGATAAGGGTGACTCCAGAATCAGAATTACACATCAATTCATGAATGTTTTGGCTATGTTTGACCTTCATTTTTATTTTTTGTTCACATTAGCTTCTTCTCTTATGTATCAGGACTGGTATTTTAGAATTTTTAAAAAAGAACCATGCAGACTGACTCATATTACCTATCTTTAACAGGCAGAATAATGAGTAAAATATTGTGCTCACTTAGGGCATTGTCATAAGATTGTGTGACATTTGCACACACTTCAAACATTCCAAAATGCGTCATTTATTCAAGAGGTACATCAGAGGTTTCTCCTCAGTGCCAAGTGTTCTAGGCACTGGGAATATGACAGGGGAATAAAAAGGCAGCTGTGGTCTCTATCCTCAGAAGCTCAGAGTCTAGTACATGCTATCATACACTTCTGTGCATATCCATTTTATTCTCACATCATCATCTCTGTGGGGTAGAAGGAATAAGTTCACTGTCTTTCTTTCAAACAGAAAAGTAGGCCCAGTGAGGTTATGTGACTCGCTTAAGCTGACCATCTTACCAAGTGGCAGAACCAGCATTTATGTACCATATTTGACTCCCAGTCAAGTGGTCTTTATTTGTATAATGGTGTAACCGGAAAGTCCTACTTGTATCTGAAATTGTTTGGCCTGGGTCTCTGGCTGACAAATGTACAACAGATTGACCAGATTGAACATAGTATTTCACAAGCTTTGTTCAGTATGAAGCAAAGGATTTAATTAACAGATTATGATCCTTCAGATCAGCCATCAGCTTGAGGAAGGCCACCAAACACAGAAGCAGGCACCTTTCAGTGGCACTCACTGGTTTCCCAGAATTTTATAATGCGGAGGGACATGGGATATCAAATTTCACAGCTCACCCTCTACACAATGTTTTATCAAAAAGCCTAGCTCCCACAATGAACAAAAGCCCTTTCTCCCTGAGAAGGACACCTCAGTGTTCACTGACATTCTGTGAAAGCCTTGGCCATTATCAGGAAAACATGATGGTGTGTGCTACCATTGAAGATGAACCAATCTAGTCCAACCCCATTTTGCACTTGAGCAAACCAGAGCCAAATGAAATCACTTACCCAAGGATTTTTATTCTCTCCGTAAGGGGACAAGTCAAAGTTAATTTTAGTAATGATTCCAAAAATGTGAATAGACAAAGACTTGGAAGCCGTGGTGTCTTTCACGTTCAAAGGTGCTGGGACTGGTTGGGTGACTGCCCAAAGACACACAAATGAATGTGTCCCCAGGGGCCACCGCTCTGCTCCGTCCACACACAATGTGGCCATTTATAGCTCTCTCCTGTGCTTCCATGTCTCATGCGTCTGCTGTCAGTGAGTCAGCAGCGCTGTGTGGAGGGAACAACTGGGAATTGAAGGGGCTGGATCTCCTGACAAGCTTTATGACCTTGAGTGAGTTCTGAAACTGCTTTGGCCTCAGCATCCCCATTTGTAAGGTAGGAATGATGCTGGCTCTCTACCCCATGGAGTCGTGAAGCTCTAATGAGATAATAACTATGAAAACCTCTGAAGAAATGTGGTACCCATGCCAGTGATTTTCTCAGATGGCTCTCTCTCAGTTTGATTGTTACATGTGGATTCTTAACGTTCAGTGGCCAGGCATTACTGCTTGCTATTTGACCTGCCAAGTCGATTATTGCTGTACGTCTTTTGCAGTGGGACTTACAGATTTCTCTCCTCCCTTTACCATACTGTTCATTACTAACATATTCTATCATCCTTGATTCTCAGTGTCCAGGGGTTACAACTATCCCTTTCTTGACCTTGGAAGGTATCACCAATCAGTCTCAACCATCATGCTCTCTGGTCTTGGCATCTGTCTCACCATCATAGTCCAGGCCACCTCTGCTAGTTGTTTGGAATTAGCACATAGGATGATATGACATTGCTTTCCCTACCATGGACAGCTTCCCAAAGTTGAAAAACAATGAGTAAAACTGGGTTGTATGTGGTCTCGCTCTGCACCCAACCTTTACAAATGCCTTAGCATATCACGGAAAAGTGGCATGCTCACAGCGCTAGGGTTGGTAGCAATGGTAGAAAATGGTCTATAAGCCCTATAACAGGTAGGACCCTTCTCTTGTACTATAGACTTTAACCACCAAGTTTTTCTTAGGCTCCATGGGCCTCCAGTTCAAAGAACTGTGTCTACCAGGTAGTCAAGCCCCAGGCTGTGCTTGGATTCATTCCTCATTTCTCCTTCCAACTTGCCACACAGCAGTTGGTTGTTTAGAGTTATAGATGATCCTTCCTAAAAGATCTTGGCTCTGTTCTCTCCCTTTTATCCTCTGCTACCATACCTGATCAGACCTTGCTGCTTCCCATCCATGCACCTCACAGCCATCAAAGACATCACTTTCCCCACCTGCCTTTGATTTTTTTCCCATGCTTCTAAGATGAAGCTCAAATGCTTTTGTGTGCGGTGTAACACTTTCACACGCCGGCTACCTCATCTCTTCAAAAACACCCTGCACCAGCCAGACAGTAGCTCCTTGCCCTTCTCTTTTCTTTGTATATGCTATTTCTTCCCTTATCTGCATGGGCACAGTCTGCTCTGATCATTCAAGGTCAAATAGAAGTGGCTCCTCTTCAATGAAGCCTCCCCATATTCTTTGTGTTGAAAGTGAGCTGCTCCTTGAGCTCACTTAGCTCTCAGTTCTTGCCCTCCTAAGGCCACATATCAGAAGGTTTAAGAGCACTGGCTTTGGAGTCAGAGTGACCTAGGTTAAATCTCATGTATGTAATCTTGAGAAGCTAGTGCATCTGCTTCCTCATCTAGAAGATAGAAGTGATAATAACAGTAATTTTCTTGTAGGTAATTTACTCATGTGAGGTTGTAGGATTAAATCAGCCATGCATTTTCCAGAGATACAGAACCAATAGGTTAAGAAGCAGACACAGAGAGAGAGACAGAGACAGAGACAGAGACAGAGAGAGAAAGAAAGCAGGAGAGGGCGAGGGCGAGGGAGAGGGAGAGGGGGAAGGAAGAGGGAAAGAGAAAGAGAGAGAGGGAGAGAAAGAGATATTTTTAAGAACTGGTTCATTTGATGGAAGGGACTGGCAGGCAAGTCTAGAAGCCATAGGGTGGCTGGCAAGTAGAGGTTGATGATGCAGTCTTGAGGTAAAGTGTTAAACTCTTAATAAATCTTACCTGCCATTTTCCATTTATATACCTACTTTGTTTGCTCCTCTGCCAAGAACCAAGGACTCAGAGCAGGGACCGTATCTCACTCAATTTTGTATTCCCAACGTATGGCATGTGTAAGTACTCAGTAAAAAGCCAGTGAATGAATGAATGCTATTGAGGGATCGCAACTTTTTGGGAAATAGACAAGCTGCTCAGTGTATGTATCATGAGAATTATATGAGTTAATATATGCAAAACATTAAGAGAAGCATTTGGTTCCTATGAAAGGTGTATTAAAGGTTACTCTGCTGGGAACATTGAAGGCTCCAGTATGGTTCCTGGATGCCAGGCAGTACCCAGGATCGTGCGCCCTTCCTCTCCCCAGAGCACCCGTCTGCTGTGTAGGCTCGCTCTGGCTGAGAGCCACGTTCTGGTTCAGGAGCGTGCAGTTAATCTAGTATCTCACACAGTCTGCCTGACTACATTAATTGTTTTGCTCTCATTTTAGGAGAGACCGGGTTTCATTGTAGAAAACTCAGAAAACAGGAAGATACAAAGGAGAAATTGAAATCACCAATTATCTGATTATTATGAAATAACTAACCACTGCAACAATTTGTTGAGTGTAGAATATGGACTTTGGGGACAATCTGAAGCCCTTCAAGCCTCAGCGGTGTTAGCAGTAAAGAGGGTAGAAAAACACCCTCCACATAAGATAGTGGGGGAAATTAGGGCACCTGGATGCCTCAGTTGTTTAAGCAACTGCCTTCAGCTCAGGTCATGATTCTAGAGTCCAGGATCAAGTCCCACATCGGGCTCCCTGCTTAGCAGGGAGTCTACTTCTCCCTCTGACCTTCTCCCCTCTCATGCGCGCTGTCTCTCTCTCTCTCATTCTCTCACATATATAAATAAAATCTTTTTTAAAAAAAGATAGTGGGGAAATTAAATTAAAAAAATGTACGGACTTCAGGTGACACTTACCTGGCATAGTAGGTAAGCACTCAATGAAGTCTAGCTCTTAATAGCTTTACAGGCAAAATAAATAAGTCAAAGGACCCAATTTGATCTGAACATGTGTATGCACACATGTGTGTATATCCACACGCAGACACCTATGGCTTTTCCACTTGGCATTAGATTGGAACCACTGTCCTAGGCAGTGTGCATATTTGTTAAGAGTAATGGATCTGGAGGCACACTTTCCAAATGTAAACTTTGACCCCTCTACCCTTGTCAGCTGTGTAGGCTTAGGCCAATTATTTAACCCCTTTGTGCTTCTGTCTCTTCTTCTGTATGGGATAATCCCTATCGGGAAAGGTTATTATAAGGACTAAAAGAGCTTAACGTATTATATATAGTGAGTATTATTTTTATAATATATATTATAATTATATATATGTGACATATAATATATGAAAAACAGTATTTGGCACAGAGTGAATGCTCAGCCAAGAAACGCGAGCTCTCATTATCATCCTCCTGAAATGGTCTTCACGAGCATTATTTGTACTGGTTGTAGAATATCCCATCGTTTTATCATTTATGTTACTCTTCCCCTGTTGTCAGACATTTAGACTGTTAGCTGGAAGTTGGTTTGTATATCGAGCTAGAATGGCTCATGTTAATGAGTCATGTGGTGTGTCATGAAGTTTTCGTTTTCATTTAGTAAGACAGCTGGGTGAGGTGGTCGGAGTTCTGCTTTGGGGTCTAGTCCTGACAGTGCTCCAGCCAGATGAGTGACTTTGGACAAGCTATCTAACATTCGGAAGACAGAGCAAAGTAGTAGAAAGAGAAATTGATTTTAATTCAAAAAATTCTAACATCTCCTGGCACCATTCTTTATTAGCTATGAGGATGAGGCCAAGAATTTGCCAGGTGGGTGGGAATTGATTTTCTGTGTCCTCTTTGAAGGTCCTGGCTGTGTATTTTGGGCAAGTCACCATCTCTTCTATTTTCCCATCTGTGGAATGGCAAATGAGCTTTCCTGCCTTTCTCACTTGGTGGTAAATATCCAAGCACAAAATATACGTGAAAATATTTTTAAAAGCAGTAAATTTTTATATAAACGTAGTGTAGCTTTAGGGCTCTTGTTACATTTAGTATCTCAGAAACTGTTTTCGAGTAAAGGTTAGGTTAAATAATTTTGAAGGTGCTAGCTAGTTTTAAGATTCTGTGCTCTGGGGCGCCCAGGTGGTGCCATTGGTTAAGTGTCTGCTTTCAGCTCAGGTTATGGTCCTCGGGTCCTGGGATGGAGTCCCCATGTCAGGCCTCCTGCTCAGCGGGGAGCCTGCTTCTGCCTCTGCCTCTGCCCCTACCCCCACTCATGCTCTTTCTCTCTCTCTCTGTCAAATAAATAAATAAAGTCTTTAAAAAAAGAATTCCGTGCTCTACCAGAAGGGTTTCTGGATGTAACCCTACTAGAGTTAACTTCTCTCCCCATATCTTCCACCTTTCACACATACAAATGATTTTCATCATTCCTGGATACTGGGCGAAGAACACCGTCCCTCATTTGGTGAAATATTTATTTGAGCAGGAAATGCTACATATAATTTTGTGAAACCGGGTAAAAATATTGTTTCTAATAATGACTATGTAGTGGGACAATTTAAAATGCATTTTAAAGTGTGTTCAGATGAAATCTATCTTGGCCTAATTACAAACACAAATATTGTCCTGTGTGTGATCTCAGCAAGGTCTAATCCAAGCAATCCAATTGCCAGATCAAAATATTCAACTAGGGTTCTTCTTTTGAGTTTCCCACTATCTTCTACCTTTGTGGCAATGCCCATCATGAGGGCATATTGAAGAATAGAGTTTGTTGCCCTCTCAGTGAGTTTTGACCAAGATACGGAGGACAGTCTCTAGTGGTGGTGGAATGCTGTGAGCTAGCCGTTCTTCTGAGTGCAGGTTACAAAGAAGCGAAGAGTCCTTGCTTCGGTGGGGCTTGCCTCCGACTGTGAGGGGACAAGACTCATCAACCAAATGAATAAACAAGGTAATTTCAGATGGTGGTAGAGTCAATGAAAAACAAAGACTCACTGGGAAAGGCATGGGGGAGCGGGGATCAAAGCTGCTTTCCATGGTCCGGAAAGGCATCACAGCAGAGACTTCTTCACAACGTGACAGGTCAAGATCTGGGAGCAGAATATTTCATGAGTGGGCACTTCAGGGCTAACCCACTGCCTGGGGACTTGGGAAGCTCAAGGAACAAAAGAAAAGCCAGAGTGGTTGGAGGGGATGGAGGAGTGAAGGGAGGGAATGGAAATAGGAGAGAAGGAAGGCGAGATTCAGACCAGGCAGGGCTATGTGAGCAATGGAGATGGATCTGGAATTGAGTGGGAGGCAGTGGAAAGCCACTGGAGGGGTTTAAGGAGAAGGTCATATTTCCATTTGCATTTTAAAACAATTACTTTGGATGTTGGATGGACTGGAGTAGCTACAGATGGCCTTCTGGGTTTTTTGTTGTTGTTCTGAGAGGAGATTGCCTTGAATCTGTCTTGGAGTAATAAATACTCTAACTTTATTTAAATGTTCCATTTATTTTCAGGAAAACTAAGAGAGATTGGAAGGGATTGCAGTAGCCTTCCCCAAATCCATTTAGCACTGTCTCTGCTGAGGTCTGAGGGCTCAGGTGATGGTTTAATTCAACTATTGAATAAACTCTTTCTCTAACCCAAATGGTTCTGATATTAGATTTTTTTCAGAGTCATGTTGACAGGTAAAAAAAGATGAAGATCTTTGAGTATATCATGTGCTTTTTTTTTTTTTCATGTACTTGTTTTTAAATGGCTGTGAAGCACTTCAGTTATTTGATAGCCATTCTGATACTGAATCAGTTAGTTTATTAGGCTGGCTTTCATCACTGAAACTCTTTCCCTCTAAGCCAGATCGGAAAGATAGACATGCTTAAGAGATCTTACTGCTGACAGAGGTTGACCTCTCCACGTTCCATTTTTCTCCAATGATATCTCCATTAAAATCCCGTGTGTCCTTGCTAAATTTCATTGATGGAGATCCCTATTGTCTCCGGTAACTGGATTCACCTGTGCACACCTCCGACTCTGTAGCTCCTCTCCTCCTACATTTGGGAGCTGAAACTCTCTCTCTGCTCTGAAATCTATTTGTAACCCAGAGGAAAATATATGAAGCATCCTGTAGCTGGGACTTGTCCCTGTTCCAGTCTTCTTTACCCAAAGGGCTCAGTTTTTCTTTTCTAGTTACTTATATGATATAACAGGTAAATACACAGGCTTAGAAGTCAAAGCAGACCTAGGTTCAAATCCTGCCTCTTTAAACTACTGACTGAGGACCTTTGGGCAATTCTGAGCTTCAGGTTGTTTTCCTTCCTCCCCTCCTTCCTTTCTTCTTTACTTCCTTCCTTCCCTCCAACCTCCCTCCCTTCCTCCCTCCTTCTATCCTTCCTTCCTCCCTCCCTCCCACTCTCTTCCCCTCCCTCCCTCTCTCTTTTATTTCTTAGCTTTTTAGTCTATCAGACCTTATAAGATTTTCAGCAAAGTATTTATTCGAGTTCTAAACATGATGCTAGAGGCTAGGTGCATAGCTAAGTTACATAAACAGAAGCCCTGTGGAGCTTACAGTATGGGAATGAAGACATTAAATTAATAGAGATACCGCGGTCAACCATGGGGAACAGATGATCCTCCTCCTGACCCTCAGAAGGTCAGTGGTACCCTAACCCTAAGTAGCACTGCCGATGTCATTCATCTCATCTCGTCTCATCAGGTAGGCATTTTATCATCTCGCATCATCCCAAGAAGAGTGAGTATTATACAATAAGATATTGTGTGAGAAAGAGAGACCACATTCACATCACTTTGATGACAGTATAGTCTTATAATTGTTCTATTGTATTATTATCATTGCGAATCTCTTATTGTGCCTACTTCACAAATTAAAGTTTACCATAGACATATATGTGTATGAAAAAACAGGATCTATAGGGTTTGGTACTATCTGCAGTTTTAGGCACGCCCTGGGGGATTTTGGAAGGTATCTCCCTCAGAGAAGGAGGGACTCCTGTATGGCCTTTGCATTCAATCAGTCATAGCCATGGTTATTGTTATTATTAGCATTACTGTTGTCACTGTTAACATTGCACCACCCTGGACCTGAATATATGGGATTCGGTGAGATTTCCCAGAACTTTTTACATGGTGCTCCAAAAATGTCGATCGACCGTGTTCTTGGTGACTTGCCTAGAACTGCTCTGCATCTGTGCTCCCTGACTCCTGCCAGCTTACTTCGTTTCTGCCCTGGTATCTGAGTAGTTTCTGGGGCTAGTCACTCAGCGTTTGGGTACCATCCACGCCTTGGCTCTCCCGGATTCCTTAGAAAGCTCCTGATCTTATTGCTCTACCTTCTAAATGAATGCCAACCAAATCCCAACATGACAACTGCTGTGCTGCTATGCTGTGCTGGGATCCTGAATGAGTGAACCTTCTAGAAGATTTTCTGAAAGAAAAGAGAGTGCCTCCCTCTCTCTTGAAGCCCTTTAAAGAGCCCATTGCTACACCCAGTCTGCACTATAAGCACCTGTTTGGGCTGAATTATGAGCCCGAAGGGCATTTCTTGCTTTTAGTTTTCCAGACAGTCTTTTGTGATTTATTCACCACTGACCTAGAGGCTAGGCCATAATAATCTGCAGACTTTTCCATTCCTCCATACCAAAGCCTATGAGAATATTTTTCTTTAAGTTTTGATATTGTCAGTGCATATGGGATAGATACATCTGCACATGGTCAGCTCTTGATTTTCCCATCTCTTTACGGCCATTATCTGAATCACCTCTTCTACTGGAGTCGCTTATCACTGATTTTAGTTCTTCCTTTTTTTTCTTTTTTTTCTGTTCTTGAGTTAGACCTTACCAGTAGGTAGTGGCCCTGTAACTTACCAGAAGATGGCTGTCCCAGAACAACGCTTGATCTCTGGCTATTGTAGAATAAGAAATACTAAGAATTTTTTCTTAGTTGCTCCATAATTGCTCTTAAAAAGTAGGTATAGCTGTAACTACTGCCTTCCCCGGGAGGAGGAAATGTTCTAGTAAAGCTCGTATTTATTAATACAAAAATATTAATGTAAAAATAGGATTAATAAAAAATATCACTTCTTGAGCTCCTGCTCTGCGCCAGAAACTGTTCTTATATTTTCTATAGGCATTGTCTCATTTAATTGTCACAATGATTCTGTGGGGTTCTACTATGATAATTATTTTTATTATATAAATGACAAAACTGAGAATCAGGGAGTCCATGACTTGCCCAAATATTTAGAATGTGTGTGCTGATCTCTCTGACTTCCAAACTTATGTTGTGAACCACTGAATAATATTGTCTTTCAAACATTACCTTTGAGAAGTTTTATTTAATATATTCCCAGGCAAGGGTAGAACAGTGAGATCATCTGCACCACAACAACTGAAAGTAAGTACTGTTGTTACAAGGTGCTTACCTTTTTTTTTCTTACCACACAAAAATTAAATCTGAGGAGATTCCTGTCCAGTTCCTATACTACTATTAAACACCTATAATACCTCACATACAAATTTCTGGGTAGTTAAAAAAAAAGAGTAAATAATCACGGAAGTAACGAAACTACTATCCAGAATATCTTTGTTCTGATTGTTTTTAATCCAGCTGGCTTCCAGTTTCTCACATTTTACTTTATAGGTTTCTATGGCACTGTATGTTAAAGCAAACTTTAGTAAATCGCATTGGATATTTCAGAGAAATTTACAAAGCTTTCTTTGGTACTTAATGCATTTCTCCCTTGCTAGGCTGAGAAATCTATTTCCTCGTCTTGCTTAACAATCTATTGAGTACATCTCCTAGTTTCAGTTATCAAAATTTTTTATTTTATAGCATTTCAGAGATAATTCAATCATCAGTTGACCTTTGTTTCATATGAAAAAAAAAAAGTCGTTTTGACTGTGTGGCTTGGAAAATGTTATAGTTCCCAATTCCATATTAATAGCTCCATTGTAGCTAAGGCTTTAACATGCCTTTGATTATAAGGTTTCTAATGGATACTCAGTCCTCAATAACTATAACAAAATGCATATTTTAAGAATGTGTGAAAATATGCAGTCATCTCCAAGTTTATTTATGAACTCAAAACAGCATTTATGCTGTTTACTTTGCAGTAACTACAAGCACAGCTCTTGGTATCACCTTTTTACCGGCACTCTGTGTTTCTTGTTTTCCTCACAAGTTCTTCAGTCGAAGCAGGAAAAACTACAGGAGAGATGAACCCCATATATAAGGCATGTGCATCCAAAGTGTGCAAAAGTTCAAGACTCTGCAGATTCTCTGCAGGCAAAAGTGGCCCGTAAAGAAGTGGGCCCCTCACCTTGTGGGGATAGCCGTGATGGTCATTATCATTCCTGTGTGTAATGTACAAGTGTGCCGGGCTCCGAGTGAGGGCTGTACAAACGGCCTATCACTTGTCTCTCACAGTAACCCTATCAAGGTTATTCTTAATCCCATTTGATGAATGAGGAAAATGAGGCCCAGGGTTATGTGCACAACTAACAAGTGGCAGAGCAGATTGGAACCGCAGATGAGTCCCCGATCCCATCATCTCCGAGCTACCGTGGTGAGTGACTGCCACCCATCATCCTGGACTAGTCTGGGGCAGCTGGGTTAGTGAGGCTCTTGTCCATTGTCAAGAGCAGCCAACCTCTTTTAGCAACACAGCTTCTAGGGCCGTGCTCCTGGGTTCCCCCGCTGGGTGCTTTTCCGCACAGTGTGTGATTTTGCACAGTTCCATCCCTCCCTCTTCTCTCTTCTTTCCTCGTCCTTCCTAGTGTGAGTGGCACCGTTCTGTGTTTCCGTTCTGAGCTCTCTGCTCTTCATGCTCCCCTCAATCCATCAGACTGGGTAGCACAGAGCCGTGTCAGTGAGGTGGGGGGCAGGCTTCTGAGTGAAGCCACTTGCGTCACACCCGGTTCTCTCTCACTTATTAGCTCGGCAGTCTGGGCCCATTTATTTCTCTGTGCCTCTTTTTGCCATTTTCTCAGTTTTAAAAATCAATATAATGATAGGAATACCTATCTCAGAGAGTTTTGCTGAAGAATGAATGAGCTCACGCATATCGAATGCTTAGTCTGTCTAGTACCTGGCACACATAGTAATTGCTCAACTAACCATTTTTTTTTTCTGGTTTTGTTTTGTTTTTACATTTGCATGATGGTAGGTAATTTATGTCAGGAAATCCCACCATTTTTTTGTCACAGGGAGAAATGACTTCAACCACGCAAGAAAAACCCTGCCCCCAGGAAGAAAACAAACTGAGCTCTCCCTTTCAGATGCTTCCCATTCCTTCGTTGTCAAGTTCCCTTTGGCCACAAACACAAGTTGGCCGCCTGCCACTGGGGCCTCAGAGACCAAAACACCAGCCAAGTTTTGTTTTACTCTTAACTCTTGCATTTCCTGTCTCTCCAGCGCCCTGCTACCCACCTCTACAACGCATGGGTGCGTTGGCAATAGCTCCTTCCTTATGTGGGTGGTATTTGACTTGGGCTTTGTGGTCTTAGGTCCTGGGCAGAAAGCTGGGGGAATAATGGCTTCCTGATTGTTTGCCCCACAGCAGACGTACCCCAGAGCATGTGTGCCGATGCCGTATGTGGGCTGGGAGGAGTGCTTGTAAAGATGAATTCAAAATGACCCTCAGAGCCAGCTGTGCCCTGTAGTTTTCACAAAGCGTTTCACTTAATAATCACAAGCTCCTCTTACAGATGGTATTATTTTTTTTTCCCATTTTAAAAAAGAAGGTTGTCAACATTGAGGCCAAGAAAACATAAGTAATTTGTCTGAGGTCTACCTAATTCCGACATATGAGCTCATCACTACCCACTGTCCCGCTCCCTTTGCTTTGCTATACGCCTTCCTTCCCACACTGCCTCCTGACCTTAGTGTCCTCATTTGCAAAATGATAGGATTCGGCACAATGATTTGGAGGGCCCTTCCAGCTCTGACAATCCGGCACTCGGGTCAACCTCTGAGCTTAGAGGCATTGTTGCCAGTGGTCATTCTCCTAGCATCTGTCCAGGTGTGTATGAACTGGCCCCATTGGCTCACTGCTGCGTGATTTAGGCTGCAACAGTCTGTGACTCTGTCTCTTAATCACGTTCCAGCTCCCATTACTGTGTCTCCTGTACTGACCAAAGACACTTTGTTCTGTTACTCCTGAGTGAATCCTCTACAGACTCGAGTTTCACGAATTCTCTTCCAGTAGTTGTTGAATGTGTGTTGCCTTGATTCACGAGTTTGTGCAATTTTTTTCAAAGATTTTATTTATTTATTTATTTGACAGACAGAGATCACAAGGAGGCAGAGAGGCAGGCAGAGAGAGAGGAGGAAACAGGCTCCCTGCTGAGCAGAGAACCCGATGCGGGGCTGGATCCCAGGACCCTGGGATCATGACCTGAGCCAAAGGCAGAGGCTTTAACCCACTGAGCCACCCAGGTGCCCCAAGTTTGTGCAATTTTAGGAGAAAAGATGCTCTGCATACTTGAAACAGGTTGGAGTAGAGTGTAGAAGAGAGGGAGCCCAACAGCTGTGAGCACCACTGAATTGAATGAGTTGAATATCTTTTGCTTTGGTTTTTATAATCTTGTGAGATATGATATTTTCTCCAAGGCTCAGACAGAATAAGACAGACCCTATAGCAAAGAATTCAAATTTGAGTCTGCCTGTTATTTTTTATGTGATTCCGTGACCTTTCCCTTGATGTATGGTAGAAATAGGCACGAGATTTAGACATTTCATTTCGAGTTTGTTACTAATTTTTAATGTGCTGTTTTGATTAAGATGTTCTTCATTGATCAAATCAGTCTATAAAATTGATTATCTTTAAGCTGAGTAATCTGAGGGACTCTATTATTTGAGCCATGTTAATGCTTTAATTACCTTGACTGCTTGGGAAGACATAGGATCACCTTTTATTCTTTTTTGTGCTTGATCTCAGGTACTATGAGTTCTGATTTTAAAATGACTCTCTGTATTCTTCTTTCCTCTTTCTGTCACCCACTTTAGTAAATATGGACCTTATTTCACTCCTGGAATCCTAAAACAGATTTCAAGCTGTCCATACTCCCAGGTTCTACCCAATTTCCCTCCCCGTCCTTCATGTATGTCCTCTTTGTGTATATACGCTTCCTCACTTCTTACTCTTGTCCAAACCCTCAATCATTCCTTCTCTCTTGCTTGTTGTATCAAGTTCTCCAGGCTTCCATCGGCACAAACTGCCCAAAATAAACTTTTTCTTCTTCCATGTCCACCATCTTACCTTATCTCTGAACCTTTACCAAGGCTGTTTTCTGCAGCTCTCTTCATTGAATTCTCCCAAGTCCTTCAAAGCACAGCCTCAGTACAAAAAAAAGAGCCTTATCCCTCTTGTTCATCAAGAATTCTGAGGGGCGCCTGGATGGCTCAGTCAGTTAAGCATCTGACTTTGGTTTTGGCTCAGGTCATGATCTCAGAGTCCTGGGATCGAGTCCTGCATTGGGCTCCCTGCTCAGTGGGGATTCTGCTTGAGATTCTGTCTCTAGCTCTCCCTCTGCCCCTCTCCCTGCTCATGTGAGCGCTCTCTCTCTCTCTCTCTCTTTTTCTCTCTAAAATAAAAAAATGAATTTTTAAAAAATAGATATCCTGAGCATAAGTGTGGTGCCAGGCACATAAGGAGCGATTAGTAAATATTTGTTGAATTAATGTGTGACTCCCTCTCACAAAAGTATCCTTGATTGCTACAGTTATGGCAGGATTCTTTCAAATGCCCTGATACCAACTTAGCATCCCTATAGTCTTACAGGGTCAGGAGTTGCTTTGTTTTCATACTAAATGAAGAATAACATGAATGAAATCAAAGAAGAGTCTTGAATTGGTCAAATCCTGGCCCTCACCATTTCTCTTACAAACTGTAGGAGAAGGAAGTTCTTCCTGTGTGTCAGGCCCTGTTCTAATTGTTCTATCAATGCTTTACCTATTGAACCATTACAACAACAGTGTAAGGTACGTGCTACACTATCCCCACTATACTGATGTGAAAACTGAGGTCCAGAGAGGTTAAGTAACTTACCCAAGATAAAGCTAGAAGATGGTTAAATCAGGATTCAAATTCAGGAATTTTGGCTACAGAGTATACAGTTGTCAGCATGGTACCATGCTACCTCTCACACCACCACATATCCTAGGAAAATATTGAATATATTATTAGAGTGACTCCAATAATGAAAAACCAAACCAAACCAAACCAAACCTCTTCAGACTATACAGTCAATGGAACACAATATTATCTTACTAGGAATGGGTAACCCTTTAGACTTAGCTCTCATTTATCCATAATCTCCAGTAAGATGCTCTCCTAGCTGTTTCTGAGTAGATATACTTATGTTTGGGCCTTAAACGACAATAAAGTTGTCCTCACTGGAGCTTCTCTTTTTCCTTTAAGGGTTTTCTCTGGTTCTCTGAAAATGCCACATTCACATTTGCCTTCTTTAAGGAAGATCTACTTCCTGGAGCTTCTCTGGCACGCTGTCCTAGGAAGCTCGCTACTGCAAGCCTCTAATCTCCTGAATAAAAATGAAGTGGGCATTTGTATTTCCCCACTGATTTAGTTGGCTCAACCTGAGTAGGTTCAGATTCACAAAAGCGTAGACAGGCTTGCTTCCAGGCTTGCAATGGAGATGGAGGAAGGCAGGCTGTGTGCCCGGCTTCCTTGCAAAGCATGGCTTTGGATATGTGTCACTGGTACCCTTTAAAACCAAGGCTCCAGAACTCCCCTACAGCCACCCAGAAGTCACGGGATGATTTGTACAAGACGCCCTACTTCTGATGCCAACTGGACACTGTTCAAATAAACGTGTAGATCAGAAAATGTTTTTAAAGGGTGAGTGCATCCATCATGAATAAAATGATATGTAACATAAGACATCTCAAATTGTTCCCCATTGGTTTTCCAAGCTTAATATTCGTGTGGTACTTGAAAGCTCTTTTCTCAGAAAAGCCTAATCTTGATCATGTGAATTCCAGTTACTTAAGAGAATGTCAGCCTGGTTAAATTATGTTTTCTGAGTTCATGCTTGACAAAATATTATAGTAGTATCTTGATATTTACAAGTTTAACATTCAGGTTTCCACTATTCATATAAAGCATCTTAGGTTGACAATAAGGAGTAATTTGTAGGTTTCCTAAGGTAGGAATATGAATCACCACGTAAGGATGCAGGGGTTTTGGTGAGCATCAATTAGAGAGTAGACCCAGTTGTGGGTCCAATCTCCACAACTTTCTTTTTTTTTTAAAGATTTTGTTTATTTATTTGACAGAGAAAGATCACAAGTAGGCAGAGACAGGCAGAGAGAAAGGAGGAAGCAGGTTCCCTGCTGAGCAGAGAGCCCAATGCGGGGCTCGATCCCAGGACCCTGAGATCATGACCTGAGCTAAAGGCAGAGGCCTTAACCCACTGAACCACCCAGGTGCCCCCAATCTCCACATCTTAATGTGTTTTGTTACTCTCTCGAATAGGGATTATAATTTGGGGATTCTCTTCCAAGTGTCGGGGTAAACTTGACATCTGAATCAGTGATATAGCTTTAGATTTTTGTAAACATGGTTGTACATAAGGCCTTTGGAACTTACCCACTCCAAACTCATGGCCAGCTTTGCTAATCAGTGACTGGCCCGGCCAAATGCAGCTTGCTTCAAATTCCTCTAAAAAAGGTTAATTGGATTTGGTATTCAAAGATGTGAAAATTGCTCACTTACTGGGATTTGAAAGGTTTAAAATGAGCTCCCTCTTTTTTTCCTCTTTTTAATTTGAGCCTGACTTTAAGTACAGATTTCTCCATTCTCTCCTATGCACAAGTTTGGGTCTTGTAGACATTGCCATACATTCTCCAAACACATCAGGAAAATGGGTCACTTCATTTGATCTGCCCACCTCTGGTAATGGAATTCGGATAGGTGTTTTGGGAGGATATAGTGAAGAAAAAAAGGAATAGGGCCCAGATATCATGCATGAAGAAAATAGGTAAGTACACAATTGACAAAATTTCCATGTAGGCAGAATGATGGACCTCGTCCCTCACCCAGAAGCTCGGTTTGTGCTACCCTAGAACAACCTGCTTCTTGGCCTTATTTAAAAAGCTTGCCACACACACCAATAAATTTGTCAGGATGGAGAACTTTACTAATCTATAGAAGACCTTAGATTTTATGAATTGGTGATTCAGTTTCAAATACTTAATACTTTTTGGATTATTCTATCATCATGAGCTGCTGCCTCAGAATATAGACCTATTGTCATGTTAGTTTGTCCACTAAGGTGTGAGCCCCATTAGGAAGGGGGATGTCTCTTCTTTTCTAAATTCGTATCCAAGACACTAGCAGTGTACCTGGCATATGGTAGGTTTGAATCAAGAAATGAATAAATGATATTTAGTATGAATGGTTTTCTCACAATCTTACTCCCCATGAACCAACGCGGACCTGTTCCAGTGACAATTTCTTATTGTTGTAAAAAGTTTTCTGAAAGTAGAGACAACTGCATTGATTTCTCTTCTGCTCATTTTTATTCTGAGAGCAGGGCTGGCTTCACCAGTACAGTTGTGCAAATCTTAGAGGGGTCCGGCCCTTGATGTACTGCTCAACTATTGCCTTCTTAAAATTCTTAATAATTCTTGGGGCGCCTGGGTGGCTCAGTGGGTTAAAGCCTCTGCCTTCGGCTCAGGTCATGATACCAGGGTCCTGGGATCGAGCCCAACATTGGGCTCCCTGCTCAGCAGTGAGCCTGCTTCCCTTCCTCTCTCTCTGCCTGCCTCTCTGCCTACTTGTGATCTCTGTCAAATAAATAAATAAAATTTTTAAGAAAAATTCTTAATAATTCTTGAGTTAGGGACCCTGCATTTTCATTTTGCACCAAGCCCTACAAATTATGTACCAGATTCTTCCCAAGTACCTGATACAGTGTGTGCCATATTGGCTGCTGTGGGTTGGCTATTCTTCCAATTCAGCTTTTCTTGCCCAAAGTTGAATTCACAAGTAATGGCTGTGTTTGTGAAATGTGGCTCCAGTTCTTTAATTAAAAGCCCTCTACAGCAGGTATAGTACAGGGAGAAGCATCCCTTTTCCCCTGGGCATCAAAGGAATTGTGCTAGAATTCTCCTTGTAGGCATTGTGGTTTTGGTTTCAAAGAGTCAAAGAGAAAAATCTTTAGAGAAGGGAACAAGGAGAAGAGCTAGCACATGTGAATGGCTTTCAGACCCTTCCCTCCAGCTAGAAACAAGGGAAAGGAGAGGGAAGCGACCCTTGAAGGCTTGAAAGCTCCTCAGGAAATACCTGGGAAACCCTGTTTCTGGGCCTCTTTCTCCTGCCTTTCTTCCGGGACTCAAGCATCCTCGGATGATGCTTCTCCAACTGAATATGTAGAGGAAACACTGACCAATCTTGTTAAAATGCATGTTCTGATGAAGTAGTCAGGGTTGGGGCTTGAGATTCTGCCTTTCAAGTAACCTCACAGATAAGGCTGACGCCTGCTGGTCTATGAACCACACTGGGCCCCAGGCTGACAGGTTTGCCATTGTTCAGGTGTTGGGAGAACCCTGAACTTCTGTTTTATCTTGGCTTAGGGGAGCTACCACCTTTCCCTAAAAGCAGTCTGGCTTTCCTTATGTGCCCCATACATGTAGTGACACATGTATGTCACATAAAATGACATATGCACATTATGACGGAGAACGCACAGGGCATCAAACAAGAGCAAAGCCTAACTCCAACCACCTTAAACAATGAGGAGATTTATTATCTCACATAACTGAAAGGGCAGATGGAACCAAAAACAGGCACTATGAGCAGTAGAGTCCATGACTCTAGAGTATCATGGAAGATCTAGGCTTTCTTCTGTCTGTTGTGCGATCCTTAGCACACACAATGCCCCTATCTGTTACAGGCATTACCTTGAGATAAAACAGTGTCCAGAGGCAGAAAGGGGCTGTCTCTACAGTGTTTCTTTTTAGAACCCAGATCCACTTCCCAGAAGCCATTTCCCAGAAGCCCCCAGGATACTGTCTAACATTTTGTATCACAGGTCTGTATCCATACGGGTCTATTCTGGATTCAGTGATTTAGCCAAAGGAGAGAGAGGACAATGATTGGCTTAACCTAATCAGCATAATCAGGGTCCACTTGCTGGAGACCAGGAGGAGGGGCTTAGTGCCCTTTGAAACATATGTATATACAGAGTAGATCTCTGCAAAAAAGCCCAGGTTATGTTAGAAAGTAGAAATGCATTCTAACTGCGGAGAGAAGGAATGGGTTCTGGGTTTGCAACCAATCTAGTGTCTACTCACACAAATGCCCCAATAAAAAGCCTTCCTTCCAGAAGGGCAATAAACAATCTCGCCACACATCTGCAACCCCCATCTGGAGCCCCAAACCCTCTGTTTTCCTTCACTGGAGTACTTGTCCGCAAAGCTGCCAAATAAAAAGTTTGGTTTGATTTTAGAAAAATAATTCTGACCGCTGGATTTTAGTGGGTAGCTGATCCTAATGCTTAATTATAACACAGGACAGGAACAATTGTGTGACCATGAAAGTAGTACCAGATTGGTTTTGTTGTATACTAAACGCTTTTTGGGTCCACCCTCATATTCCTGAGCTCCGTTAGTTCCATTAATAAGGTCGTCTCTGTGTCGCATACACCTAAACAAATAGAGGGAACTCCTAAGTTCAATGCTCTCTTGATACAGGTGTTGAGATCTCACGGTTATACCAGCTTTGTCCAGCATAGCTTCTTCTCTCATAGCTTAGACACAGGACGAATGCTACAGAAAGCAATTAAAAAGCAACCACACTTCTTGAAAACATTCCTGGAAGACCTAGTGAACTACCAAAAATTACTTTTTTTTTTTTTAAAGTATGCTAAGTCTGTCAGAATGGATAAAATCAACAACAGAAGACACAGCAAGTGTTGGCGAGGATATGGAGGAAGGGGAACCCTCATCCCCTGTTGGTGGGAATGCAAACTGGTGCTGCCACTCTGGAGAACAGTTTGGAGGTTTTTCAAAAAGTTAAAAATAGAACTACTCTATGATTCAGCAATTACACTACTAGGTGTTTATCCAAAGGATACCAAAGTATAGATTCAAAGGGGTACATGTACCCCTATATTTATAGCAGCATTATCAGTAGTCAAACTATGGAGAAAGTCCAAATGTCCATCAATGAATGAATGGTAAAGAAGATGTGTGTGTGTGTGTGTGTGTGTGTGTGTGTGTGTAAATATGTATTTATTTATAAATATATATAATGGAATACTACTCAGCCATCAAAAAGAATGAAATCTTGCCATTTGCAGTGACATGGATGGAGCTAGAGTGTATTATCCTAAATTAAATAATTCAGTCAGAGAAAGACAAATACTATATGATGTCACTCATATGTAGAACTTGAGACAGAAACCATGAACATGGGGTGGATGGATGGCTCAGTAGGTTAAAGCCTCTGCCTTTAGCTCGGGTCATGGTCTCAGGGTCCTGGGCTTGGGCCCTGCAACCGGCTCTCTGCTCAGCAGGAAGCCTGCTTCCCCTTCTTTCTCTGCCTGCCTCTCTGCCTACTTGTGATCTCTCTCTGTCAAAATAAATAAAATTAAAAAAAATTAAAAAAAAAAAAGAAACCATGAACATAAGGGAAGGGGAGGAAAGCGAAAAAGGAGAGAAGGAAACAAGCTATAAGAGACTCTTAACGATAGAGAAGTGGGTGGGGGGTGGTTAGATGGGAGATGGGCATTAAAGAAGGCACTTGTTACGATGAACACTGGGTGTTGTATGTAAGTGATGAACCACTGAATTCTACTCCTGAAACCAATATCACACTGTATGTTAACTAAGTAGGATTTAAATTAAAAATTTGTTAAAAGTATGTTAGGAGAATTTGTTTCTTGTTATAAATTGCCGTAGTTAGAAAATGCATTGAGTGAAGAAGCTTCTGTCCTCATTTATTAATGAATGCCACTACTTAAAAAAAAAAAAAAAGGCAGAGCAACATGGTGGGTAAAAACGCAGCTTATAAAACCTAGTTGCTTGCATTTATGCCTTAAGTTTTTTATTAAGTAGCTGTGTGACCTGAGGCAAGTTAGGTAACCTCTTTGTGTTTCACGTTCCTCGTCTGGGAGATGAGGCTAAGAAAAGCATCCCTCTTTTGGTTGTCATGTACATAAAATGTACATAAATAAAAGAGTGTTTCGTATAAAGTGGGCCTTCTGTAAGTATTAACACATTTACATGTTTTCATATGCCTTCCATGAGACAAGCCCTGTAGTACACTTTGTCGCTAATCCTCCAAACAAGATTATGCAGTATTGCAAATGCAAGTAGCTAATAATAGCTAACATTAATTGAGGACTTCCTACATACCAGGCACTCTTTGGGGTAGGTACAAAGTAGGCATCATCTCACTGAAGCCTCACAATTACCCACAGAAATGCGATTTTTCTCATTTTCCAGATGAGGAAATTGAAGCACAGAGATCAATCAGAAACGACGTGCTGACCCTTTTTAGATGTGGAACACTTAGCCCCAGGGCAGGGCAAAAGAGCATCATTAGAAAAGAGAGAGAGGTGAATTCCTTTACAAAATGAACTTGGACAAATCTGAAGTATTTAGGAATTTCCCTGGGGGGGTCATGGAAAGGAGGGGAGTGAGCAAGGAGTGAGGGACTGATGGAAATAAAGAGAATCGCCAGGTGGAAGGTTCTCGGTAACAATCATGACATGTGACTTTTAAGAATAGAAACACTTAAAAAATTCAGTTTTAAGTGACCTACTTTCCTGTAATGTAACCTTTCTTGGTTATTCCCTATTCGTTGTTGTTAAAGACTATTACCCAGTCCTCTTTAATATGTGATATTTAGGGGCGATTGAAAAAAAAAGGCATTGTTCTGAAACATCAACATAAAGTACAAAGAAATATAAAAATCAGCCATGGAAAGAAAAACAGCATCAAGAACTCAGTGTAAATAGACTGTCTGAATACGATATGCCTAGGAAGAACCTAACCCTCCCAGTAAACTTTGGAGGCACCAAGGGGAGGCTCAGTGGGCGTACGACGGTCTATGGGGTTGGGGTTTGAAGCATTTCTCTTCAATCCTGAGAGGTGATACACAGGCCAGAGGTCGCAGGGCTGTTCATTTGGCTGACTCCTGGGTTATTTGGAGGAACACAGTGTGTTAGAGCAAGAAGGGACTTAAATAACACATATCTAGTCCAGAATCTTCTTTTAACAGATTTGGAAACCAAGACCAGCCAGGAAAGTGACTTGCTCAATTCCGAACAAGGAGAGCCATAGAAAAGACCACAACCAGATCCTCTGACTACAAGCCCGGAGGGCAGTTCACGCTGTCCCTGTTTCTTTCACATGAGATGATTCTGTGCTTTGAGGATGCTTTGGGAAATTCCTAGTGATTTAGAGCTCTCCAGTGGGCCCACTGGCTTAGCATCTGGGAAATTCTGAATCCCTTCGGATGGAATGTTTTGTTTACTTCCTCCCCACAGTGTTAGAGGGGAGAAAGGGTTCTTTTTTTCCCTCCAGCTAATTTGCTGAAAACAGTAAATCATTTCCCAGTTCATCTGGTCTCACTTGTAAGCAATGCCTTTCTGTGGCCATCTATGCTAGTTTCAGAGAAGGACTATGATTTGAAGTATATTTTCAGAAGTTAGCCAAGAGAAGGAAGAAAGTCTGTCTGGTAACTTCTCTTAACTAGCCTCTGGCTAGTAGCAAATCGTAACATCAAGCTCCCACGTAAGGCCGTCAGTACTTCCTGGGATGGAAGAGCACTTGGAGATTGTTGAACCAGGACCATTAACAGTCGTCTACTTCAAAAAAGAAAAAAAAAATCTACTTCAGTGAGTCAGAAGCTCTTTTTTAAACCAAGTGAAAGCCAACACCCAGTAAACAAAAATCAATAAAACTGGAGCCTCCCAGATTTAAGTTAGGGACCGAAAACACCTCAATCTCCTTCTTCCCCGGGAGTCTCAGTCCCTGAGTCAGGTCCCGAAAAAAGCAATTAGACAACTACTAAGCTTGTCCACTTTATTCAGTCTATCAGTAGTGACAGTCAGGTTTCAGAGTGACCCTCCCAGGGTCCTGTGGTTAATGAATGGCATGTCTGAACTTGAACTTGGGCCTCTTCAATCTCAGTTCTTAGACTCCCTGTATCTCACTTACGTGGTAAATGCATTTGATCTCTTTCAGAGAGTGAAGGGGTGAGATGGGTAGTATGTCTCTGTGTCCAGCAACCAGGGAAAATAAAGTGCCTCGGAGTCCGAGGAAGCTGGGGTTTGATCTGACTGATCTACACTAAGGCACATAACCATGCAAACAAGACGCAAAGATTATATAGTGAAATTCTTGGGAGACTTGAGATTTCTGTGTCATCTGACATTTTCTCTTTACATTGGTCCTAATATGGTCCAAAGATGCCTCATAGTCCTGAGGAAATGACACATGTAAGAAATCAGTCCACTGGTTATTCTTTCTGTAAAAATGTGGTGGTCGGGGGCGCCTGGGTGGCTCAGTGGGTTAAAGCCTCTGCCTTCAGCTCAGGTCAGGATCCCAGGGTCCTGGGATCGAGCCCTGCGTCGGGCTCTCTGCTCTGCAGGGAGCCTGCTTCCTCCCTCCTCTCTCTCTGCCTGCCTCTCTGCCTACTTGTGATCTCTCTCTCTGTCAAATAAATAAAATCTTAAAAAAAATTTTTTTTAAAAATGTGGTGGTGGGCGATGTGCACCAGGCCATGCAAGGAGGAGAAGAGAGTTAACTTTGACTGAGTGCCCACGGACAGTCACACCATCTACTAACCATGGGACCTTAGGCCAGGTGCCTCATCTAGCTACTTTAGTCACCTCCCTCACAAGGATAGAATGAGAGGGAAATGAGACATGACACATGGATCCCTTGGCATATGACCTGGTAGAGTAAGCATGCAGTAGTAATGACTACTCCTACTCCTACTACCATAATTATGATGAAGAAGAGGGGAAGGAGAAAGAGAAGAAAGAGAAGGAGAAGAAGAGGAAGAAGAGAAGGAAGGAGGAGGGGGAAGAGGAAGAAAAGAAACTGACTTAACAGTAACAGTCCTTATAATAATTCTGTGGGATTTATAGTTACCAAAGTCCTCATTTTCTAAAATGAAGAAACTGAGATATGGAAAGGTTAAATGCCTTGCGCCCAAGTTACGCAATTAGGAAAGGACAGAAAATGTGACAGGAAACCAGGACCACCTGACTCCAATGCCCATTTGCTTTCTTCCACAACAGCCTCTGATAAATTTCTCTATGGGTTTAATTTCAGGGGGGAAAGGTTTTTGCCACTGCATAACTAGCGACATGTATTAAGTTGTCCCCCTTCTTCTCAGAACCAAATTTCTGACCCAAGTATAAATATCTCATTAACTCCAAGAAATTTTATTCTTTCCTTTTATTTACATGGACTCTTATTTTCTGTGACCTGGTTTTTATTTACATTTAAACATTGTAGCATATTTCCTTTGAGTATATCTTTCCAAAAACTGTCTAGATTATCAGAAACAAGTGGAAATTCAAACTTATGAATTTGAGGGCTGAATTAAATTGTAGGGGGAGTAGAGAGGATACACCTAGGTTTCAAGAAACTTGCAATTTAATGGAGGAAAATAAAATATATACATGAAAATGACAAGTGGTAAATAAATTCCAAGTGAGGAGGTATGAGCTGAAATACAAGAGAGTTCTGGAGAGGGAGAGATTTCTAAAATTGGGGTTATAGTAGGAAGGACTTTCTGAAATTTGGGCTTAGAGTTCTAGAAAACAACGTGTGTCACAGTGAAATCCAAAAGCTGGAAGGCTCTCATCCCTCTAAGAAAATCACATAAATCATTTGCTTACTCATTTATTTACCTCCCCTATGCTAGTCTCTGTGCGGCTGCCAGGCAGTGAGTACAATAGGAATGGTCTTTGCTCCTGTGGAATTTAAAATCTAGTTTGTCAGGAAAAACTTTATTAATTCTGCCATTTTGTGCTTCTAGGAGGAAGCAAAGAGCAAGAGGTGCCAAAAAAGAATAGTCTAGTCTGAATTTTAAATATTCATCTCCTTTCCATTTGCCAGCTCATTTTATTAAAAAGCAAATCTTATTCAAGTAAACTATTATGGTTTCAGTTAGGTTCAACACAGACCACTCATTACTCTGAGTGAAAGACGTATTCATTCTAATGTCTTCCTTTTATTAGGGGGAAATTTACCATTCAGCTAGAATATATTGAAATTTAAACCAGTAACTATGTAAATCTTATTATTGGAAGGGCACACGGGTGATTTCTCTGATGGTAAGCGACATACCTTAGCACACTCTGCTAGCTACTTTGCTCTTTGAATCATGGAATCTTTTTAACATCAGTATGAATAATAAGCAAGTGCTGTCCTTTAAGGCCATCAGCTTTCCTAGGAGATGATTCTTACTCCATTCATCATTTTATTTCAGAAACATTTGGGATGACAACTGATAATTTGGAAAGAGGAATTTTTGTATTTTACTGCAAAATCATTTCTTTTAGCCAGCAAAAAAAAAAAAAAAAAAAAAAAAAAAGATACACTTTTTCTAGGGGAAGAATTCTTTCATTCATTTTTGGAAGAATGGATTTCCTAGTATGCAGAATGATCTAGTCCAGTGGAAGAACACCGGGCTGAGGAAGAGGAGAACAGAGTTTTCGGCCTAACCACACCCCTCAGTGGGTTTCAGTTTTTTATTTATGAAGTGGAGATAGTAATGACAATAGGATAACTGCGAAAGCATAGTACAAACCAGAGCATGTTTTAGTGTTTTTACCATCCTATAATGTGTTTGCCCTGTTTATAGTAGCAGTATCCAAAATTTCCTTTGGGATCTAGCCATTCCTCTACATGGCAAAGGGCATATGGCAAAGACCTAGCCAATCAGAAAATAAAATAACCCCAGTGATTAGATCAGGGATAGGACAATTATCCAAACTGGTTGAATCAGAATGCAAAAACAGTAATGACAGAGGGCATACTTGTCTTGTTCCTGATTTTAGTGGGAAAGCTTTGAGTATCTCATCAATAAGTCTGATGTTAGCTCTAGGGATTTTGTGTAGGTGTTCTTCATCAAGTTGAAGTTTCCCTCTGCTCTTAGTTTGCTGAGAGCTTTATCATCAATGGCTATGGGCTTTTGTCAAATATTTTTCTTCATCTACTTATATGCTCATGTGATATTTCTTTTTTACCTGTTGATGTGATTACATTGATTTTTTTAATGCTGAACCAACCTTGCATGCCTGGGTTAAATCAGACTTCGTTGTGTGTTTAATTCTTTGTATATGTTGTGGGATTCAACTTGTTAATATATTATGAAGGATTGTTGCATCTGTATTCATGAAAGAGATTGGTCTTTAGTTTTCTTTTCATGTAATGTCTTTGGTTTTGGTAACAGTGTAATGCTGGCCTTGTAGACTGAGTTAGGAAATATTCCCCCAACTTCTTTCTTCTGGAAGAAATTGTACAGAATTGATATAACTTCTTCCGTAAAGGTTTAGGAGAATTCACCAGTGAACACATCTGAACCCGACGCTGTTTTGAAAGGCTGTTAATCATGTTTTCAACTTCTTTAATAGAGACAGGGATTTTCAGATTTTGTATTTATTTTTGTGCAAGTTTGGATAGATTATGCCTTTTAAAGAATTGGTAAATTTCATATAGATTATCCAATTACTTGGCCCAATATTCCTTTATTATCCTTTGAATGTAATGGGATCTGTGGTAATGTCCCCGCTTTCATTTTTTATATTTGTTATTTTGTATCATCACCTCTTCTTCTCTTAGTTAACCTGGCTAAAGGCTTATTAATTTTATGGATTTTTTCAAAAAAACAGATTCTGGTTTTGAAAATTTGTAATTAGTTTTAATGTTCCTAACTTTATCATGTGAAATGCTACCCAGTTGACTGTCTGAATTCTCACATTATTTCCATCCTGGGAACTTTCTAAAAATTCTGTATTATTTGAGGCCAAAAAAAAAGTTAAAAGTTCATCCCTACATTCCTGTAATCCAGATATATATTCCAAGGAATACATTTATATTTATTTAGGTATCTCTTTATGTCCCTGTGCTATATAATTTGAAATATACAGTGTCAAACATTTTCCTATGGTACAAATGATAAATAGAGAAATATCCTGAAGGAAAATCAAATTTGATGGATGTTTCAAATTTTCTCCCCAGCTATTAGTAGTGGTGTAATCACCTAATTAGTCTTCTGTTTTTGAAGCTTATGCACCACATCTCCACTCTTCTATCCACCCATCCGTTCATACTTGCATTTAACAAGTATTTATCGAATACCTACTGCAGGCCAAGCACCATGATAAGCATTAAGGGTTCAGTATCAGGCAACATACATATGTCTGCTGTCACAGAGTTTATATTATTTTGTCCTCACCACTGTTCACATGCTCCAACTCTTATCTCCCATTTAAACTTGGAGTATATTTCCAATTTTCCAATAATTCTACTCCAGAATTATTTCTTGAATATGACATTTCCTTTGTTTATCTATTGTTCCTGACTTAGATCACTTTCACTTCTTTGCTCCTGTAGTGCTATGATGCCTGATTTGCTGCTACCAAAGTGCTTTCATCTTAGCCCATCCTTCACACAGTACTGGTAAAGTCATCTTGGAAGCAAATCTGATCATCAATCTGAGCATCCCTGTGAGTGCAGCAACCAGATATTAAGTGCTTCTCAAAGGGATGCAATCTAAAGTATAGAATACAACCTATGAAGTATTCTTGTCTTAAAAATTGAAGCTGAATCCTTAGGCCCTCAAGAGTCTACTACCCATTGTAGGAAACAGGAAAAATGTAAGAAAAGTTCAATTATATCAACAAAGAAGCAAATAATAAATGCAATATGTGGAACAGATGCCAGGACATTATACCAAATTTCTTTTTATTTTATTTTATTTATTTATTTGAGAGAGAGAGAGAAAGTGAGAGAGAGCATGGAAGGGGAGAAGGTCAGAGGGAGAAGCAGACTCCTTGCAGAGCTGGAAGCCTGAAGTGGGATTCGATCCCAGGACTCCAGGATCATGACCTGATCTGAAGGCAGTGGCATAACCAACTGAGCAACCCAGGTGCCCCCCCCAAATTTCTTTAGTAAGTCAATAGTATGGGAATAAAAGAGAGAGATGAAAAAAAGAAGAAGTAATACCAATTCTTCTGAAGCTGTTTCAAAAGAATAGAAACAGGAAGAAAGCTTCCAAACTCATTCTATGAGGCCATCATTACCTTGATCACAAAACCAAGCAAAAAAAAAACCATCAAAAAAGAAAATTAAAGACCAATATCCCCGATAAATATGGATGCCAAGATACTCAAGAAGGTCGTAGCCAATAGAATCCAACAATACATTAAAAGGATTATCCATCATGACCAGGTGGGATTTATTCCTGGGATGCAAGCGTGGTTCCACATCCACAAATCAATGTGTGATAGAACACATTAATAAAAGAAAAGACAAGAACCATATGATCCTCTCAACTGATACAGAGAAAGCATTTGACAAAATATAGCATACTTTTTTGATTAAAACTCTTCAGAATGTAGGGATAGAGGGAACATTCCTCAATTTCATAAAAACCATCTATGAAAAGCCAACAGTGAATATCATTCACAATGGGGAAAAGCTGAGAACTTTTCCCTTATGATTAGGAACACAACGTGGATGCCCACACTCACCACTGTTATTCAACATAGTACTAGAAGTCTTAGTCTCAACGATCAGACAACAAAAAGAAATAAAAGGTATTCCAACTGACAAAGAAGAAGTCAAACTCTGTCTCATCACAGATGACATGATACTTTATGTGGAAAACCCAAAAGACTCCACCCCAAATTATTAGAACTCATACAGCAATTCAATAATGTGGCAGGATACAAAATCAATGCACAGAAATCTCTTGCTTTTCTGTACAATAACAATGTAACTGTGGAAAGAGAAATTTGGGAATAGATTTCAGTTATAATAGCACCAAAAACCATAAGATACCTAGGAATAAACCTAACCAAAGAGGTAAAATATCTATACTCTAGAAACTATAGATCACTTATTAAAGAAATTGAGGAAGACACAAAAAGATGGAAAAACATTCCATGCTCATGGACTGGAAGAACAAAAATTGTTAAAATGTCTATGCTGCCCAGAGCAATCTACACTTTCATCATCATCCCTATTAAAATATCACTGGCATTTTTCAAAGAACTGGAACAAACAATCCTAAAATTTGTATGGAACCAAAAAAGACCCCGAATCACCAAGGAAATGTTGAAAAAGAAAAACAAAGCTGGGGGCATCATGTTGCCTGATTTCATGCTATATTACAAAGCTGTGATCACCAAGACAGCATGGTTTTGGCACAAAAACAGACACAAAGATCAATAGAACAGAATAGAATCTCCAGAACTGGACCCTCAAATATATGGTCAACAAATCTTTAACAAATCAGGAAAAAATATCCAATGGAAAAATCCTTCAATAAATGGCGCTGGGAAAATTGGACAGCTACATACAGAAGAATGAAACTCGACCATTTTCTTACACCATATACGAAGATAAACTCAAAATGGATGAAAGACCTCAGTGTGAGACAGGAATCCACCAAAATCCTAGAGGAGGACATGGCCAGTAACCTCCACTACATTGGCCACAGCAACTTCTTTCATGACATGTCTCCAAAGGCAAGGGAAACAAAAGCAAAAGTGAACTTTTGGGACTTCATCAAGATCAAAAGCTTCTGCACAGCAGAGGAAACAGTTAACAAAACCAAAAAAAACAACTGACAGAATGGGAGAACATATTTGCAAGTGACATTGCAGATAAAGGGCTGGTATCCAAAATCTATAAAGACTTCTTGTCACATGAATCAGCACAAACTTAACACCCCAAAAAACAAATAATCAAGTCAAAAAATGGGCAGAAGACATGAACAGACATTTCTCCAAAGAAGACATACAAATGGCTAACATACACATGAAAAAATGTTCAACATCATTAGCCATCAGGGAAATTCAAATCAAAATCACACTGAGATACCACCTTATATCAGTTAGAATGGCAAAAATTAACAAGGCAGGAAACAACAAGTGTAGGAGAGGATGTGGAGAAAGGGGAACCCTCTTACACTATTAGTGGGAATGCAAGTTGGTACAGCCACTTTGGAAAACGGTATGGAGTTTCCTCAAAAAGTGAAACATAGAGCTACCCTATGACTCAGCAATTGCACTACTGGGTATTTACCCCAAAGATACAGATATAGTGAAGAGAAGGGCCACATGCACCCCAATGTTCATAGCAGCAATGTCCACAATATCCAATCTGTGGAAGTAGCTGAGATGCCCTTCAACAGATGAATGGATAAAGAAGATGTGGTATCTATATACAATGGAATATTACTCAGCCATCAGAAAGGATGAATGGCGACCATTTGCATTGACACGGATGGAACTGGTGGGGGTTATGCTAAGTGAAATAAGTAAAGCAGGGAATGACAATTATCATGGTTTCACTCATATGTGGAACATAAGGAATAGCACAGAGGACATTAAGGGAAGGAAAGGAAAACTGAAGAGAGGGAAATCAGAGGGGGAGAGGAACCATGAGAGACTATGGACGCTAGGAAACAATCTGTGGGGTGATGGGTTAGCCCAGTGATGCGTATTAAGAGGGGAACGTGTTGCAATGAGCACTGGATATTATATGCAAATAATGAATCATGGAACACTACATCAAAAGCTAATGATGTATTATATGGTGACTAATATAATATAAAATAAAAGAGGGAGAGATGAATAGGAAAAGCTCTAACTTAAGATTTTTAAGAATCATTACAACTTAATGCAACACAGGAAATTAATTGGGATCCTCATTTGAGTAAATCTACTGTAAAAAATGTATTTATGAGATAATTGAGAACATTTCAGTCCACAATTGGTTAAAAGACATTAATACAATATTACTAATTTAGTTAGATATAAAAAATGTGTCATGGTTAGATAAAAACATATTCATATGTAGAGTTTCAGGGTGGAAAGAGATCAGGTGAGAAGTTTGCTTTAAAGTCCTTCATTTAAATATAATGAGGAAAAGTGGTAAAATCTTGATAATTGTTGAGTGGCTGATATAGATATGGTAATTTTTATACTATTCTTTCGTATTTGCTTTTTTTTAAAATTTTTTAAAAAGATTTTGTTTCTTTATTTGAGAGAGAGAGAGAATGAGAGAGAGAGAGAGCACACGAGAAGGGGAGGGTCAGAGGGAGAAACATACTCCCTGCTGAGCAGAAAGCCTGATGCGGGACTCGATCCTAGGATTCCAGGATCATGACCTGAGCTGAAGGCAGTTACCTAACCAACTGAGCCACCCAGGTGCCCTGAGAGTAAAAATTTTTTAAATAGTCCAGCCATGTACCTCTTTCTCCTTAAAAAAAAAAAATCTGCTAATTCTCTTCTGGTTAAAGAACAAAATCTAAACACATAAGCTTGCCATGTATGTCCCTTTATAGACTGATCCCAAATTGTTTTCAACCCACTTTTCTATTCTCTATAATTCTTTCTCACATGACTCCCTTTTTCCTAAACCTGCCATGCCCTTTCATGACTCCAGATCTCTGCATCCTGTTACCACTGTCCAGAATTTCCTTGCTTTCCTTCTCACATAGCAAATGTGCTCATCCTTAAAGATGCGACACAATGTTTTTTCCATCAAGACAAGGAGCTCAGTTAGAATTAGCTATTCTCTAAAATTTCCCTTTTACCCATGACTTTGTTACAGGTCTTAGCATATTCTGTTATAACTACCAAACCAATGTCTCTATATCGTTATATTCTTGGCTCCACCACTGTGTCCTGGAAACAAGGGGTGCTTGAGTGGCTATCAAACTAATCCAATGGATGAAGTCATTTCTTTCTTTGTGATTGTCCTCCTGATGACCAAAAGAGAGCAAATACAGAAAGAGTACTTTTCCTTTCTTGCAGTGTTTTACTCTTGCCTTGTTAATCTTCTCAGAAATTTAACTTCTCTACTATGGAAAGGCAATCATGGTTCTAAATTTCCAGGCTACAGAAATATGTTAATATTTCATTTGTAAACACCACCAACAAATTGACTCTGTCATTAAGATTTAATGATTTTTAGACTAGCTAGGATTTATCTTTAGAAAAACACTGAGACTTGATTCCTTTAATGAAGTTTTTTCGCTGACCCAGCAATACCTAATTTCTACTTAATTGCTTTGTGTTGACATTAGATTTAGTTCCTTGGGTTCCTCCTCAAGATACTTCCTTATGGAGCCTGCTGCCAGACTGTTTGGTTAAAATGCTTTTTTTTTTTTTTTTTTTTTGCTTAAAATTATTGAGTGAAAAGGTATGAAACCATGCTATCCTCTTTTTTTTTTTTTTCATTCTTGGGGACTCATTAATCTGAAGGGAGTTTCAAATTGTCTGAGTGATTTTAAATCAAATAACAATTTTTTTGTAAAATGTCAATAATTGTTAACCGACCTACAAGAATTTGAATGTGTTTGTGTATTCTGTGGATAAATGAATCTCCTTCTTATTATGGTAATAGAATATTTTAAAGAGTCTGCAGTGGAGATAATAAAAGATTGGGCATGAGTCATTGACAAGTACGATATGGCATATCCATACAATGGAATACTATTCAGCAATAAAAAGGAATGAAATACATACTACATGAATCACCTTGAAAATGTGCCAAGTGAAAAGAGCTGGTCACAAAGACCATATATTGTATTATTCTTTTTATAGGAAAGATCTGGAATAAGCAATCTACTAAGACCAAAAAAGGGATTGTTTATGGCCGGGGGAGGTAGGGGAGAAGGGGGAGTGACTGCTAATGAGTTTCTTTGCGGAGTGACCAAAATGTTCCAGAATTAGATGCCAGTGATTGCTTCAATTCAGTGAATTGTAGATGTAGGGTATATAAATTGTATCTCAATAAAGCTATTATTTTTCTTTAAAGTCTAGGCATGAGAATTGGATGCCATGTTTTTAGGGTAATGCCCACTGATGCAACAAAATCAAACACTGTAGTGGTTTCACACCAGCAAATTTGTTTGTTTTCTCATTTATGTAACAGTCCAGGGCAGATATTCCTGGTAGGCAAGAAGCCTCCCATGCATTCTCTCAGAGACCCAATTCTTTCCACCTTCTGTCTTTGTCCATTGCTAGGCCTCAGAGTTCTCTGTATTCAGCTGGCAGTGGGGAAACTGAGTAGGAAGAGGCACATCCATTTTTTTGCTCTCTCAGCTTATGAGTGCCCAGTGTCACTTCCACTCAAGTTCCACTGTGTCAAATGGCACACTTAATTGCAAGGGACTCTTGGAAATGTACCATAGTTAAGAGTCCAGGAAGAAGAAGAAATTGGTTTGGCAAATGGCTGTCCAGTTTCTGATGTGGTCTCCCCATACTTCCCAGTCCTATCCATCCTCTCTCCTTTCCCCTTCCTCTCCTTCCTCATCTCCACTTATTTGCCACATTTTACTCATCACCTAATATAATTTGATATCATATACATTCTCAATCCTTAACTAGACACAGGTAGTATACATCCATGAAAATAATTAAATTGTTTTTAATCCTTTAAAGGGAAGGAGAGTATGGTTTTCTTTATACCCAGCACACGGGAAGTTACCAGTCTGCCCATTTGCTCCTCAATCCATAGTCTTTGTCATCAGACATGTCTTTCTTTAACAAATCTCTTGTTACTTTCTTTCTTAGAACATTCAGTGGCTCCCAGTGCAGATAGCTCTGGTTTTTAAATGCCAGTCTGTCAGCGGCTCCTGGTTCATAATGAAGTGTTCAAAATTAAGACAGGGTTGTGTGTGTGTTTTATTTAATGTTGCCAAGTGCCCTTGTTCAGTAACTTTAGCTGAATATTATGTCCTTCTGATCTTTGGGGTATTAAAATATTATTTTCTTTCATGAAGCTATGGAACAAGTTGATTAGTTTTAAATGTCCTTCCATTCTAAAATAGATTGAACCTTATACTTTGTCAAAATGTGGGCTAACATGTGCTTTAAGAGCCATAGAGCTTTCCACGAAGATGTCTTTGGACAGAAACACTGATAGAATTGTCACTTACAGAGTACTTGGAAGGTACATTGTAGTTTGATCACATGATGTGTGATTTTTGACCTTCTGCTTGGAAGGCTGGTGTCTATATGGAGTTCATGGGGATAAGAGTGAAAGACCTTCCAGGAATTTAGGACATCTTGTGAAGAGGATGAGAGGGCTTCTACTTGGTCATGTGTGAATTTGCCATAAGATTGATTGTTATACAATAGTCTACAGAACTAACTATAGTCTGGAGAGGAGGAAAAACTTCTTTCTAGCCCCTTGGTTCTGTGGCAGGCCTGAGAACTAAACTGACATCAGACAGATTAATAAGAAAACAGCAAGAAAATTTATTTAATATTTTTATATGCACACAGGGGTCTTAAGAATGAAAATGAAACCCTGAAGAAGCTGTTAGGTTCAAAAGCTTATACATCTTTTTACACAAGAAGTTGAATAAGTTGTGGGCATGAGACAAGACAAAACAGCTTGAACTGGGGCTGTAAATTGTGGAACAATGACGGGGAAGCTTATGGGGGAAACTGATCAGGGTTATCTGAGTAGGTTTGTTTGCATAGGTCCATTTTGGCATTGACTCTCATTCTGTGGTGATAAGAACATTCTTCTCTTCCTAGTTCAGGGAGAGCACTATTCTCATGGGAAATTTTATGACTTGCTTTTAGGTAGAAATGGAGAGTTCAGAGAAGGCTTCCTACATCTGTTGTTTCTCAAGTGCCTTCAACTCAAAATAATTGATATGCCAAAGCAAAATATTTTGGCATGGCATGTTCTGAGCCCCTTCGAGTTAAAAATGTGCATTTAAAGCATCCTATTTTGGGTGCCTGGATGGCTCAGTCAGTAGAGAATATGGCTCTTGATCTCAGGGTCATGTGTTCAAGCCCCACATTGGGCGTGAAGCCTACTTAAAAAAATAAATAAATAAAATGAAGAGCACAAAGTCTATTTTATTTTATTTTTTAAAAAGATTTTATTTATTTATTTGACAGACAGAGATCATAAGTAGGCAGAGAGACAGGCAGAGAGAAAGGAGGAAGCAGGCTCCCTGCTGAGCAGACAGCCCAATGCGGGGCTCAGTCCCAGGACCCTGGGATCATGACCTAAGCCGAAGGCAGAGGTCTTAACCCACTGAGCCACCCAGGTGCCCCACAAAATCTATTTGAAAAGCAATTTAAAAAATCTTATTTTATTTGGCCAACTTTCTCATTCTCATGTTCAAGTTGGTCTTACATTTCTTTGTAGACACACCCCCAATTTTTCCTCTATTTGCTGTTGTTTTAGAAAAGAGTCAGTTAAAAATAAAAGTCAAAAGCCTCAGAGCTATAGCACAAAGTTAGTAAACATCTATTCTCTCAAACCCATGTGTGTTGATATCCTGCACATGGCTCAGTGTGGGTCACTACACACAACACACCATCTCTTTGGGCCCCAGTTTTCAACCATTAAAAATAGAAGAGTGGGCCAGTGTCTCTTAATTTCTAACACTGGAATTATTCATGGCTGGTGCATATGTACTCCATGGTAGAATCACATCAAGGGCTTTATTTTCTACCCGTGGTTAGACTCGGATAAACTTCAAAGTGAATAAAATACACGTTGTGTATTTAAAGCTTAAATAGAAACCACCCGTCATGTGGGCATCTTGGAAAGACAACTAGAGACACAGCTTGTCTTTGTTATCCATTACTCATGCTCCCAACAGATCCAGGCCTCCCCTGCCGGTGACAGTTTTAGAATCACACCGGGAACGATGTGCAACTTATTTTGTTTCTAGGACTTGTCTTCCTAGGAGTGGGAAGGCACTGGAGCCGGAAGTGAAGGTGCAGAGAGCCAAAGTGGACCTGTATTATTTATATATTGCAACAAGAGGTTAAAAAAAATGAGAAGTGACAGTACACTGGAAACTCATATAATACTGTACCTTAATTACACTGGACTTAAATAAATAAATAAACAAACGATAGGGGACTTGATAGTAACAAGATGGAGATAGGACCTGGGATAAAGTCCTTCTGTATGTTTTTAAGTTGTGGTCAAGAGGAAAGAGATACTGGATTAGCATTAACATTTTTCTTCTTGAATCGGAGGTGTTAATAAAGTGTCCGTCACTTTGGAATCACTAGTGATGAGGAAGAATGAGAAAATCTGTCTATGGTAGGCAAATTGAAATAATTGTAACCAAGTAGCTTCCTATTGCTAAACTTAGGTGGTTTATCCCATTGCATTGTGCTCTTAGGAGGGACGCCTACATGGCTCAGATAGTTAAGCATTTGCCTTCAACTCAGGTCATGATCTCAGGGTCCTGTGATGGAGCTCCATGTTGGGCTCCCAGCTCAGCAGGGAGCCTGCGTCTGCTTCTCCCCCACTTATGCTCTCTCTCGCTCTCTCAAATGAATAAAATCTTTTTTAAAAAGTTTTAAAAAACCCACAAAAAAATAAAAAAAAAAAACCAATGTAGGGTAGGGGTCTGGGTGCCTAGAGTAAGTAACCTGGGTTCCATCTTTTTTTTAGGTTCAGTCACTTAAAAGTTTCATGAATCTGTGCAAGTCTGTGTCCTCATGTACAAGATGGAGATGAGAGTATAGGTCGTGGTAAGGATTTAAGGAGATAATGAATCCAATGAACACAGTCAGAACTCAAGGAATCGGTCGCTATTTCTATTACTACACCAACATTTCATACACATCCTAGGAACAGCCTCTCCTATCTCCACCAGTTTGGCTCGAAAAATCCATCTGTTTAAATGTTTTGAAACTATTTGTGGTTCTCTTTTCTTCTCTTCATGTCCTTTCCTTTTTTCTCATCCCTCTTCCCAGAGTAGGTAGGGATGGGTACTGGCCATGCCAAAGTGTTCTTGAAAGAATATGCCTTCACATTAGCCATGTATCATCTGATGTTCGGGATCTGGTAATTATTCTTCAGAACAAACCAGACAAAAAGAGTAATTGTCTTATTTTCTCTCTTACCTCCTCCTGAGGTGGAGCTACTGCCTGCTCGGGCTGCCCCTTCTCGGGCTTGTGCCTGGTGCTTAGAGTGCAGCTGCAGTCAGAGCTGAGAAAGCGCCATTTTAGTTCTTGAGAAGGGCAACTGCCAGTTGGGTGGGTCACACTTGAGGGTCTTGGATAACTACCAAACTGCTACACTCCATCAGGGTAGGTTTTCTCCCACGTAAAGCTCCAGCTGCCACTGTCCCCACCCCCGTCTTCCCATCATTGCTTATTAAATGTTTTCCCCATTTTTCGAAGTCCATTCCAAATATGAATTCCTCCATGAACGCCTTCCTTGGTCTGTTTTTTGGACTTCTTTCTCCTCTCAGCCCATAGCATGTGCTTATAGCACAGACTCATACCTATAAGTCTTCTTGATTAATTTGGTGAAGTATTGAAGGACCTCTTCATGCAAAGGAACCCCCTGAAGGACACTTGCCATTCATAGACTGATCCTGCACAATTGCTTTTAATATACTCTCGTATTTTGGTTTGATAACCGTTCTCTACTTTTAATCCATTCTAACTCTGATGCTTAAATTAGCTAATTAGCTTCTTCCCCCCTGGTTTCTGATTCCAACCACATGGGAAGATGGTCACAAGTGAAGTGCACAGAGAGAGGTCATGGGGCTATCTTAACTGGTGGTGTTACCTTCATTTAATTTGTATCACAAGGACAGGTGTACTTGTCCTATTTACGTCCTGTAAGCAAGATTTCAGAGTCTTGTTGATCTACATAAAATGAGGCTTTGAGCATAATAAGTACTCAAATGTTTAATATTTGTATCTGATGAGCTACTTAGCAATCTAGAAAAGTGATACTAATCCAGGTGTGTGTGTGTGTGTGTGTGTGTGTGTGTGCGCGCGCACGCATATGTACGATGTACACCCAGAGAGAAAAAGAGGAATAGGGAGAACACCATGGCAGCAGGCTTGTTCCTACATTACATTTTGACATTCATTATTTCTTTTGCACTTTTTATGTGAAGTCAGGATTCAAGACCAGATGATCAATTTTAGCTTCAAGATTGGTTTTTTTTGGAATCTTTCTTCTATTAACACCTGTTTTAATCAAAATATCACAAACTAGTGTGACTTTTTCAAAACCTTACTTCTTGCAGAGGCATTTTATTTTAATCTTTCTCCATTATCAAATATAGGTTCCTACTATGTCCTGATACTGGGCATTACTGGGGATGGAGAATATCCAGTGCCATGTAAGAAGAGTTTCCAAGTCTGGTGCCTTGCCCAAGTCACATGGGAGTTCTTATGCTTGAGCCCATCCCTGGTAATTCTGAGTCAGGGTACCTGGGATGGGTCCGGTAATGGGAATGTGTATCTTCCCCAATTGGACTAATGAGCAACTGGCATGGAAACCACTGGAGTAAAAAGATTGGGTCCTGACCATTATGAGTTTATAAGCTGCTCAGGAAAAAATAACTCACAAATTATAATTACATTATGACATATATAATTTACATATGTAAAGTACTTTACCATTTGTGAAGCATTTTATAATGCTCTCATAGACCATTCTTTCTATAAAGTAGGTAAAGCAATTATTTTTATTCTATTGTTTAGTGGGTATTGAGGCAAGGACATCAACTGAATCGCCTAGAAACCCAAAATCCTGACCGGGTCCAGGTTCCAATGCCACATGCCCTTTACTCAACAAACTTACTCAGTAGTCCAAGGAATTTGATCATGGTGAAACAAATACCTAGAAGCAAGCAGAGAGAACTTGAAAGTCATCTACCAAAAAATTGGCACTGTTGATCCAAAGACACATCGGTAACCATGTGTTTTCCAAGTTCTCTGGAAGAAAATCTGATGAAAGAAAAAGAGCAGAATATTTTTCTCTTCATCTTTAAGTATGCCAGACTGTGTTTTCAGTTTTGTCCATCATGGGGGGTTTTTAACCAGCATACTTGTTTGCCATCAAGATTAACCAAGTTTCATTGTTGTCATTTTTTTTTTTTCTCTTTCAAGAAGCTCAGGTGAGGAGAAGCCATTTCTGCCCATGTCTTCCTGTCGTGCTCTTTCTCAAGGGTAGATGTGCTCAGTTTTACCCACTTTATACCAGCCAGGCCCTTTATATTAGTGTCTCAGGACACCCAGGAAACTATAAGGTAATAGGCATTAGATGGTGGACATGGGGATGCCCAATGCCAGAATTTTTTTTAAGGTTTTGTAAAGTGATAGGGACAGACAGAGACATTTCATAGCACAGAGAAAGAGATCTATATGGGATTGGGGAAGCTATATAGGATTAGAAAACTAGTCCTATATGGGATTACGGAAGAAGGCTGATTTCATATAAGAAGACTTTAAAGATATGCTTTTAGACCATGGTTCTTGATTCTGCACGTTTGGTAGGGTACCTGTGGAATAAAGTGCACACGTGGAAGGCTCTTCATTATTTGGGCTCTGCTGGCCTCCCCAATCTTCTGCTCTCTCTTTCAGTCCAAACAAACCACTTGTGGTTCTCACAACATTCTTACCTTCTTATCTACCTTTGCTTTGGCTCATGGTATCCATTCTATTGAAAATAAGAGTCATTCTTGTTCCTGCTCCCTGGAGGACTTTCCCTCACTTGATAATATCTACTCAAGACTCTGTTCAAGTATTATGTTTTCCTGCAAAGCTTTTTTTTTTTTTTTTTTTTGGCAACATCCTCACCAAAATACAACCCACCATTCTATCCCCTTACATCTTAGTAGATAAATGTCAACCTCATTACTGCCGTTGCTCTGACCAAAAAATTTTGAGTCACCCTGATTCTTCTGTTTCTCATACACCTCATCCAATCAACCAACTATCCTATTGTTTCTCTTGTCAGAATATATCCCCAATACAATCCCTTCTCAGCATCTCCAAAGCTTTCACCCTGGTGTAAGCCCCAGTCTACTCTCAGGGGCTTATTTTAATAGCCTCCTAACTATTTCCTCTGTTTTCATCTTAGCCCCTATTCTTTACATGACAGTGAGGGCAATGCCTTTAAAAATATAAAGTAGATCATGTCACAGATCTTTAGTATACTTGAATGGCTTTCCATCTCACTCAACAAAAGAGCCAAATTTGAACAATTGCTCAGGAGCCCCTATGTAACCTACAGACCCACTATTTCTTTGATGTCCTCTTCTGCCTTTCTCTACCACATTAGGATCCTTACTGTTTCCCATTCCCTCAAGACTTTTGCTACCCCTGGATCTTCGCACTTGCTCTTCCTCCTGTCTGGAACCCTCTTTCCTGATAGCCACATGGTACATTCCCTTACTTCCTTTAGGTCTCTGCTCAGAAATAACCTAACTAAAGAGGCCACTCTTGAGCATACCACATAAAACAGTAACACTACCTCAAATACCTAGCACCTGATTCTGCTTTCTCCTATCCATAGTACTTCTCTCCACTAGACAAAAGATACATTATTTATTTGTTTGTCATCGATCTCTCCATATACAGCAAGAATTTTGTTACTCTGTCTTCAATGCTCAGTATAGTACTTGGTACATTTTTTATGATCTGCCAGCTCTGACATGTAGAAAATCGATCATAGATACCAAAAGCTTAAAAATATGTATGAAAAAATGGAGAAACTTTTCCCTGTACATTTCTTCTTACTGTAGTTACTTGTTTTACTGGGGGTAAAACTTGGCATCTTCTCACACTGTACTGAAATACTCTGAGATATGAGAGAAAATGATGAAACTTTATTACTTTAGACTGATAAAGCCCATTCTGTTTAAATTACCAACTCATTCACTTAAGGCAGTGTAGTATAGTGATCCAGGCTATAGGGCCAGACTGCATATTTTCCAATTCTAGCTTGAATAGTTACTAGTTGTGTGTCCTTGGAAAAGTCCTTAGCATCTCTGTTTCTTGGATATAAATGAGGATGATAATATATTACGTCCTCATGTCAATGAGAGGATTTAATTATATGTATCCATGAAATACTTTAAATAGTGCCTTGTAGATAGTAAAAGCTTAATCTTAGCTATTGGTATTGCTATTATTATAAAATATAGTTTTTATTACTTTTTTGCACATAACAACTTTCAAAAAGTTATCTTCTAGTAGGCTCTGCCATTCTTGAGTCACAAGATAAATAAAAATTAAGGTTAATATCTATTTCTATAAAAGTAATTTATGAATTAGGGCCCATGCATTCTTTCCAGTTTAAAATGCTTTGCCTTGGAGGCGCCTGGGTGGCTCAGTGGGTTAAAGCCTCTGTCTTTGCTCAGGTCATGATCCCAGGGTTCTGGGATTGAGCTCCGAGTAAGGCTCTCTGCTCAGCAGGAAGTCTGCTTCCCTTCCTCTCTCTCTGCCTGCCTCTTTGCCTACTTGTGATCTCTTTCTCTCTTTCAAATAGATAAATAAAATCTTAAAAAAATAAAATAAAATGCTTTGCCTGGCATAACCTCAACTCAGCTCAAGCCAAGTCATTATACATTCTTCACTAGGAAACTCCAAATTAGAGGAGTTTTGTGCTCCCTGCTGAAAACTAAAGAATGATTATCTTAGTGTCATCAAATGTAAGTTTGGTCCTGACATAATTAACACTTCACTTTTAAAAAAAGAAGACTGGAGACTTTTATCAAGTCTTATTTCAGCAGATGAAGAGAAAGGACATTAATTACAGATAAGCAAGTAGATTATAGTTTGGCTAATCCTTCTGTGTTGTAATCTAATTTTCCTCACAAAGTATCAGCTGCCCACACACACCTGAAGGTGCCCATGCACTTACAGGAGACGACCTCTCATTCTGTGTGTGGCTGGCTTACATCAGAGGACGTGGGACCAGGTGACCAGCGTGTACCTTGGAAAGCCACAATATTTCCACTGATTTCCACTGATGGGTGTCTTACCAGAAACAAGGCTAGGTCACCAACTACTTTAGCATCAGAATTACACAAAAAGAAAAGGAGAAACATTGAACAGTAACTCAGAGAGGAGGAAAATGATGACTTCTGATTCCTTCCAGAAAGGAGAGGGCCTGCCTTGTTAGTAGTGGTGACAGGATTAGATTCTGTGTCTCCACAGGTCTGCTTTGTGCCCCTTCCACTTTCTGCTCATGGAGCTGGTAAAGGAGGTTGTGGGTCATTTAGAAATCTAGGGAAAAGTCATCTTGATTTTAAAAGGGCTCATAAATTCTGAATGAAAATAAATGGACTAGAATAGTAACAGGATGGATGATATAAAACATCACTTATTGTGTAATGTTGCCTTTGAAAATGAATGGCTCTGCTCTGAGGTATTTTTTCTCAGGGGAAGTGGCCAAATGAACTGGCAAGTGAAGATAGAAGGACTTTACTGTTCAACATCCCTTCCAGGGATACTCTGTATGAAAACGGGTCAGGTCCCATGACTACAAATATGAATGGAGAGTCATTGTTCTCTGAGAGATCTGGAGAAAGGCATTTACCTCTGTTTTTGATTAAATGAAGGGAAAACACACTTCACAGACTGAACATAATTTTTTCTTTCTTGAAAAGGGCTTTGCCAATTTACGTTGGTGGAAAAGCAATTAACTCTTTCTAGCCAAAGACATAGGAGGCAGTAATGTTATCAGTGCATAAAATGAGCTAAAAAGGTGACCCACCTTGAGTAATCTAAGATTATGTTAAAACAGGCTAACCTCCACATCGCACTCTTCGTTTACTTTAACACAATGACAACAATTGTACGATGCTACAAAAAAAAGTATTAACCTACAGGTACCTGTTACTTTAAAACAAATGAAATTTAAATTCAAATTTGTGAAAAAATATAAATTAAGGAATGGTTTTATCTGATAAATACTTATAGAATTCTTTAATACATCAAGTCTCTTATATGATGTTTCACATCAATTGATTTATAAATATGTGAATTACACATGGCTTTTTACATCTTGCCTAAAAATTATGTGCCAAGAAAGTGACAGATATGCCTATAGGCATCTCAAATATAAATGATTTCTCAAATGAGACACTTAGCTATAATGGTAGGCTAGAAATTCTAAGTGCTTCTCTTGAAGCTGGAACTGTATAGGACATGAGCCATTAGCTCCAGAAAGCAGTAGGAGAGTTGGGAGTATTATCAAAGTGTGGTTTCTGAATTACTTGCCCTGGAATCCCCTGAAGTGCATATTACAAGTTCCAATTAAACCCAGTCTTGTGCACGTCAGGGAGTGGGCTTCAGTACTGAATGAGTTCCTTAGTTTGTTCTTAGGCATCCTGAAGTTTGTCAGCCATCAGGACTGACTATTCACCTAGAGGTTGAGTTTCACCTTTGCAAAAATTGATGATGCTAGGGACACCTGTGTCAGATGGTCAAGCAACTGCCTTCAGCTCAGGTCATGGTGCCCAGGTCCTGGGATCACCAGCTTCCAGCTCCCTGCTCTGCGGGGAGTCTGCTTCTCCCTCTCCTTCTGCCCTCCCCCCTGTTCATGCTTTCACTCTCTCTCTCAAATGAAGAAATAAAAAAATCTTTAAAAAATTGATGATGCTAACTTTTATTTTAATAAATAAAAATCCACGTTCCTGAGATTTTGATCAAATATATATAAGCATCATCCTCTGAGCCCAAATACCCGTTCATCTGGTGCACCCTTATGCTGTTTCAGCTGCATTTTGTTTACACCCTTGGCTAAGGCCTTCTACTTCCCACCAAGCAGAGATTAGCAGTATATCTTTCTTCTGCATCTTCTTGTGTCACCCAGTATGACATTTGTTTACATGGCTAGCTTCTGTCTGACCCACTATGATCCCCCACGAAAGAAGTAAAATTATTGCTAGGAGATCATCTTTTATTAGTTGGTTAGTTATCACTAACTAAAGAAAATGGAATCACTGCATATATATTTGTCCCCTTGAAGCATTAGAGTACAATATTAAAATAATAGACAAGGACTGTCCCTTATACTCCAAGTTGTCCTGACTCATGGTCAGTCTCTTAGACGGTTCTTGCCCTCTCTCTCCCTCAATGTCTTCAACTGCAAAATATGAAAATATTAGAACCTTCCCTACTTCAGTGAACTGTTGAAGAGGAAGTGGGCAATGGTATTTTAATGTATTATGAAGGAAAGATTTATTAATATGCGGGATTTCTCAATATCTGAGGCCAAGTGATGTAAGGCAGAGATATAGTCAGTCTAATAATATATGGTAATTTGGTTTTTATCAGAAAATAAAATAAATAAAAATTCATTGAAGGGAGTTAATTTTTCACTGTTGCTAGCAGATCTTTCTTCCTGAATTTTGCATTTCATTTTAAATCTGTGATCTAGAAAGCTCTGCGGGCAGTTAAAGGTGCAGTTAATAACATTTACAATGTCCCATTCTCATTCTTCTTTCTTACCTCCCTTTTGATTTCACATTTAATTTGTGTTTTAGTCTTTGCAGACCATTAGCAATAGATTCTTCATTGAACATTTTCTTAGAAGTAATCAAAATACCATTATTATTAAATGTCCTTTAAATTTTTAAAATAAGAGGAGTGTACTACTTCCTTGGGTCTTAAACTTAAAAGAGTAAAATTTGGTAGAAATGTGTTAAGAAAAGAAAAATCCTTCTACCTAACACAGGAAACAGCAGCAGAACGCTTACCTTCTTAATTTTTTCCCCAACTATTAAACTTAAGCCTGCTTTCATCAATATGAAATCACATATATGTTCTGTTTAGCATCTAAATATGTCATCATTAGTTTTCTTCACTTAGATTCCTAATATGTACATGGTAACTTCCTTTCTTGATGAGACTGAGGGTAAAGAGAGGGTGAAGAACTCAAGAATTTCTCATGACTGGAAGCAAATAGAACGAATTAATTTAATGTTTGCTGAAGAGGCTAAGACCTGCCTATTTTAGACTTTGTTTCCTTAAATCATCTGGGCACAAAAATTTCCTGTCTCATCAACGCCAATTTCTCTTCTTCTTCTTCTTCTTTTTTTTTTTTTTTAAACAAAACAAAACAAAACAAGTTCCCTAAACACTGGACTAGAAGGTCAAGAGTCCTTAAAGCAAATTCAAACAGTCGGCCTTTCTAGTCCATGAATTCCACAAGGACTGGTTTTCCCAGGACCTCGGAGCTTATAATGGGACCTTACGCCTCCCCACCATCTAGACTGCAAAGAGTATCTAGGGTAAAAACCCAAAAGCACTCTCCTGGTGCTCCATTCCTTTTTTTCTAATGACCCTAAGCCCTGAAGACTCAACCAGTGAGGTGTTTGACAACATATTCCTAAAACATTATCTTTAAGTAAAGACTTCAGAAATCATGGGAATGGTTATTTGTTTAAACTTTCCACGGCTTTGAAACTCCACACCTCCTTCTGAATATCAAGGTCCTTCCCAGTACTATGGCCTCACTGAACTCTCGTCTCTTCTATAAAATTATTATCTAATGTCTCATAAACACACAGTTTGCCACATGATAAGAGAATGTTGTGTATTCTCTTTTATTATCTGTGTGTTTTTACCTCCTCATTAAGTTATTTAATTCCTTGAGAACAGAAATTAGATTAAGACCTCAAGATTTTGACATCCCCTCCACCACATCTAATTCAAAATAAAAATGACATTATTCATTCAAATAAGGGTAAGAAACTCTAGAAAATTTCAAAAATTTCTATACTTGTTTTGGGAAATGTCATTCTTTAAGGTTTTTCTCCCCCTCATTTTGGTCTCCTAAGCAAATACATAGATGGCCTTTTGGGTAATCCTGACCTGTCTGAAGATAAAAACAAATATTATCCTCCTTGTGTGTTCCCAGGAATAATTGGATTCTGTCAGCACCTGTTTAATTAATGGTGTCCTGTAGTAAATCTCTATAAAATTAGAAGACACATTAGAAAATAATTTTCATCTGAATTATTGGTTTTAGGTATATTTTCTGTGTATCTGATTTTTTTTTTAATAAGAAGGATATTCTATTTCTGTCAGTGGCCCACGTGTCCTCCTTTTTGGTCTGCCCTAACTAAAAGTCCACTCTCATCAATGCTCCAGCATTAGTAAGTGATACGAAATTTGCCAAATATTTTTTAGGGGTGATGGAGGTATTTTAATATCATACACTCATAATAAATTTGAAATCTTCTGTGTTCATTGATTTTTCGCCAAAGTTGAGCACTGACAATATCACTGAAGGGGCAAGGGAAAGAGGTCCCTGACACTTCTGTCAATGCTATAGTCTCTCTCTGCATTCTGGATTTGGTACTAAAGTCCTGAAGCATCTTATCAAACCATTTCCAAACAATGCAAGATTCTTCCTTACCAGGAATCTTCATCCAATTGCTAAACAATACAGTTTTCTCAGATAACTGTACCTCATTTAAGCCAATAATATGATTCTTAGGCTCAACATAAGCCCGTGGGAATGATCATGTCCAAGAGATGGACAAATTTTTTTTGACTTCCATTTTGAAAAATGCCCTTCTTTTGCTGGTTCTGTTCACTTTTTATTTTCTTTTAATAGAACATATTTTAGAGAAGTTTTAGGTTTGCCCCCCAAAATTGAGTGGAAAGCACAGAGAATTTCATATCCTCCCTGTCCCCACACACAGATACCCTCCCCCACTATGAACATCCATTATCATGGGATATCTGTTACAACTGATGAACCTACACTGGCACATCATTATCAGCTGAATTCCATATTTTACACTATTTCAGTCTCTGCGTTGTACGTTCTATGGATTTGGACAACTATATAATGACATGTATCCATGATTGTGAAATCATACAGAATAGTTCCATTGCCCTAAAAATCTTTTATGTTCCACCTATTCATCCTTCCTTCCCAGTAAACCCAGGCAACCACTAATGTTTTTACTGTCTCCGTAGATTTGCCGTTTCCAGAATGTTATATATTTGGAATCATACAGTAGGTGGCCTTTTGACTCCTTTCACTCAGTAATATGTATTTATGCTTCCTACATGTCTTCATAACTGAGTCACGCATTTCTTTTTATTTTTTAAACTTTATTTTAATTTTTTCAGTGTTCCAAGATTTATTGTTTATGTATCACACCCAATACTCCATGCAACATGTGCCCTCCTTAATACCCATCATCAGGCTCACCCAACGCCCCATCCTCCTCCCCTCCAAAACCCTCAGTTTGTTTCTCAGTGTTCACAGTCTCTCATGGTCTCCAATTTCCCCCAACTCACTTCTTCTCTCCATCTCCTAATGTCTTCCATGTTATTCCTTATGCTTCGCAAGTAAGTGAAACCATATGATAATTGATTCTCTCTGCTTGACTTATTTCACTCAGCATAATCCCCTCCAGTCCTGTCCATGCTGATACAAAAGTTGGGTATTCATCCTTTCTGATGGAGGCGTAATATTCCATTGTATGTATGGATCACATCTTCTTTATCCATTCATCCGCTGAAGGGCATCTTGGTTCTTTCCACAGTTTGGCGACTGTTGCCATTGCTGCTAGGAACATTGGGGTACAGGTGGCCCTTCTTATCACCACATCTGTATCTTTGGGATAAATACCCAGTAGTAAAATTGCAGGGTCATAGGGTAGCTTTATTTTTAATTTCTTAAGGAATCTCCACACTGTTTTTCAAAGTGGCTGCACCAACTTGCATTCTCACCAATGGTGTAAGAGCGTTCCCCTTTCTCCACATCCTCTCCAATACTTGTTGTTTACTGTCTTGTTAATTTTGGCCATTCTAACTGGTGTAAGGTGGTATCTCAATGTGGTTTTGATTTGAATCTCCCTGATGGCTAATTATTTTCATGTGTCTGTTAGCCATTTGTATGTCTTCTTTGGAGAAGTGTCTGTTCATGTCTTCTGCCCACTTTTTGACATGATTATCTGTTTTTTGAATGTTGAGTTTGAGGAGTTCTTTATAGATCTTATATATCAGCTCTTTGTCTATAGTGTCATTTGTGAATATCTTCTCCCATTCTGTGGGTTGCCTCTTTGTTTTGTTGACTGTTTCCTTTGCTGTGCAGAAGATTTTGATCTTGATGAAGTCCCAAAAGTTCATTTTTGCTTTTGTTTCCTTTGCCTTTGGAGACATATCTTGAAAGAAGTTGCTTTGGCCGATGTCGAGGAGGTTACTGCTTATGCTCTCCTCTAGGATTTCTTTTTAGCAGTGAAAAATATTCTGTTATCTGGAGGTACCCCAGTTTATTCATCCATTCACTTACTTAAGACATTTTGGTTGCTTCCAGATTTTATGAATTTAGCAATTATAAATAAGGCTTCTATAAACATTTATGTACTTTTTTTTAAAGATTTTATTTATTTGACAGACAGATCACAAGTAGGCAGAGAGGCAGACAGAAAGAGGAAGGGAAGCAGGCTCCCCACTGAGCAGAGAGCTGGACGCAGGGCTCGATCCCAGGACCCTGGGATCATGACCCGAGCCAAAGGCAGAGGCTTTAACCCACTGAGCCACCCAGGCATCCCTATGTACATGTTTTTGTGGGAACATAGGTTTCCAACTCCTTTGGCAAATTCCAGGGAGCTCAATTGCTAAGAACGAGTATGTTTGTAGGAAACCGAAGAACTGGCTATACCATTTTGCATTCCCACCAGCATCGAATCAGAGTTGCTTTTGTTCCACAGTTCTGTTCTTCACTTTTCACATAGGTTGGAGGAGTCACTTGACTCACAGCACTTACTACTACATGTAGCTGATTAGGATCGTAGTCTCCTTATAAGTGTATCCTCTAGTCATTTAGGAAAAGAGAATACTAGTGTGAGTCACAAGGCACCACAAATTCATTTGAGATCAAGAACAGACCCATCCGAGACCTAGTTCTGCTCCTCCTTTGCCATACAACCTGCCAATTATTTTTTTAAATCTTTTATATGCTTTTGTTTCCTCATCTTCTAAAGTGAGGAAATACCCACATATTTGATTGATTGATTGATTTTTAAAGATCTATTTATTTATTTGAGAGCAAGAGAGCAGGAGTGGGAGGGGCAGAGGGAAAGGGAGAGAGAATCTCAAGTAGACTCTCCACTGAATGTAAAGCCTGGTGTGAGGCTCGATCCCAGGACCCTGAGATCATGACCTGAACCAAAACCAGGAGTTGGATCCTTAACTAACTGAGCCACCCAGGTGCCACAATACCTACATATTTAAAGAATATTTATCTAATAATATTCTTAAATTATAGACTGGAACAAATATTCTGATAAGCTTTATAAATTTCCATGAATAATGTCATGAGAGGTGAAATAAAAGAATTTTATTCATGATTAGCTAATAACAAGAATGTGTTTTTCTTGTTTTTCTCCTTCACAATGTTATAAAGTGCAATGCGAGTATAAATTTAGGAATTTAAAAATACTGCTATATCTACCAAATGTAAAAGTGAGAATGAAGTGAATTCGTGGGATGATTTAATGCGAATAAACAACATATGTGGAAGAAGAAAATAGAAACTTTTTTTTGTTTGTTTAAATGTAAAGGTTTTTACCCATTAAATTCCTAATACTTATTTAGTCCTCAAAATTATTTCTTTCTACTTCCTTGGAGGTCTGTTTGGGAAATTTGTCCCAGTCTATTAGACCGTTATTATTAGCATTCTCACCCTATCGGTGATAAAATATAATCACAGCAATCTTTTTTCAGTAGTTTTGTCATTTATGATGAGAGCTGTGTTCATGGTTTGTTAGTGTGATAAGGAAGGGGTTGGCTGCGATAGGCTGGCTCAAAAAAGTGGCTTCAGAAAACTCACTTAAGTCTCCATTTCCAGGTCAGGTCTTTAACCTTTGGGGATTTACGCCCTTAATTTTGCCAGTGCCCACAAGTAAGCAGGCTCCAGGAACATGGGAGTGGTCATGCAGCCCAGACTCACCAGAGATTTGTATATTAAGCATAACTCCAGTTTACTAACTTATAATGAGAAATGAAAGGCTATGGGGAAGGAAAGGCAGTAGAGACAGATGCCAAGGTCTTCCTTTTCCCAGTCTGAATGAATTACCAAACTCTAAGCCTCAGCTCTCATTTGTGCCTGGGGATAATAATAGGACCCAACTCCACAAGATTGTGTGAGAATTAATGAGATAATGCGTATAAAATGTATTAGCACCCTGCTTGTCATTTTCTAAACACTCAGCTAGTAGGGGAAGGGAAAACCTTTCAGCTCCTTTGGCTACTGCTTTCTCTCTCAGAATGAACTATTTTATTGATATGGGTAGAGTTGGAATAAAAAAAGAATCAGGAGATTGTAATGAAAGCATTTCTGGCTTGAACCATCCTTTCCTACTACAGAAATATAGTTTCCAGTGATGTCCTCCTTGCTGGGAGCTCCTATGAACAATGCCAGAGACATATTTACTGGGTTTGATCTTCTAAACATTGTTTTTGTATACTTATGTGGGTTGTTGACCTTTCAGTTGATGGCAGCTTTCTTTAAGCTCTGGTTGACAAATAACTGGCATAGCTGTGGCAATATCTCCACCAATGCCTGGGGCAGACGTCAGGAACCAGCTGGGTTCTACTCCTGCTGAGCCCCGACTCGCCCTCTAAATTTTCATCACGGCCCTCCAGGCAGTCACTTCCCACAGCTCATCATTTTTACTGGAAGTGAAATGTATTTACCATCCTGGGAAGAGGTCACAATGAAGTCACCTGTCCCCACTTTTAGCTTAAAACACATTATTTCTCATCTCTGTATGTTGTTTCCATGAATCAGATTTTCACCTTGCAAAGGCATCTTAGGGCACCCACCCCCCCAGTTCCCTTCCGTAACCTCACAAAAAATGGCAGGATAAAGATTAAAGTCGTATTGGTGAACTCCTGAGTTCCACTGTCAGGGATTATGCAGTAAGAGTCCGTACTTTGGCATTTCCAGTCACTGGATTTCTTTTTTTTTTTTTTAATTAATTTATTTATTTGACAGATAGAGAGTACAAGTAGGCAGAGCAGTAGGCAGAGGGAGAAGCAAACTCCCCGTTGAGCAGGGAGTCTGATGCAGGGCTTGATCCCAGGACCCTGGGATCATGACCCGAGCCGAAGGCAGTTGCTTAACAGACTGAGCCACCCAGGCGCCCCCAGTCACTGGATTTCTGAACCTATTCATGAAATTCATCATAAGGGTGAATGGTTAAACCACCCCCATGGAATCCATATTACAGAATATGACTCAGAGACAGAAAGAATGAACTAGTGATACACACAACTGGATGAGCCTTGGGGGAATTATGTTGTATTGAAAAAGCTGATCTCAAAAGGTTACATATTGTATGATTACACTTATATAATGTTCTTGAAATGACAAAGTCATAGAGATGGAAAAGACATCAGTGGTTACCCTAGGTTAGGAAAGGAAAGGGAGGGAGATGGCTGTGTCTGCTAGAGCAATACAAGGAGAGGGGTTTCAGAAGAAATCAAACCTGCCCATGCCTTAATCTTGGACTTCCAGCTTCCAGAATTGTGAGAAAATAAATTTCTTTCTGTTGTTTAAGCCAAAAAAAAAAAAAAAAAAAAAAAAAGAAGAAGAAGTAATGCAAGGAGTCCTTGTAACAGGACTGTTCTGTGGTTTAATTGGTGTGACAGTCACAAGGAGTATGTACACAAGGAGGTACATACTCCTTGTGACTGTAAAACTTTATTTTAAGTTACATATAGATACACAACACACACACACACACACATACACACACACACTGCTGTAAGCCTGCTGAAATCTGAAAAGTTGGGTGAATTGAATGGATGCCAATTTCCTGGTTGTGATATTGTACTAGAGTCATATAAGATTTGCCACTGGAATGGGAAATGGGAGAAAGGGTACATGGTTCTTTCTTTATTATTTCTTACAACTGCTTGTCAATCTAAACTTATCTCAAAAGATTTTTTTAGAAATCTGCAAAGACATGCATCTTGTAGGAATTAAGTATCAAATAAAGAGAATTCTTTCTTGAGAATAGTAGGAAAGAATGATGCTCAGGTGTTTCAGCTACCTAAGCGGCTGTGTTCAGACTATTCCCTAATAGTGCTACTTTAGGGACTGTCCTCAAAGATGTATTTGCTCCTTTATTTGACCTGAGTCACTGATACTGCAGCAGAAAGCTGTCCATCTAACATTCTATCAGCCTGGGAATTTTATTTAAAACTTGAGAGGGGATTAGTTTATATTTCTTTTATTTTATTTTCTATTTTTAGTATAAAACAGTAAAATAAATAAGCAAAAATGTGATCTGGCTTTTTTCCCCTTAAAAATGGAAGAGGGAGGGTGTTCTGGAGTTGTATGTATTTTAGCCAGAAGTGGAATCATGAAGCATGGACACTGGTGGTCCCTGCTCCTAAGATACCACTAGAGGATCATGGCACCTCATTTTTTGAAGAGCTTGAATTTTTCCTCAGAATCCTTCTTAACATTACACTTCAGAGAGCCCTTAACAGTAAATTGCCATTGACACAAGATGGAGCCCCAGAGTCAGCATTTATGTTCCAAGTCTCCTTCCCAGATTATGCAATTTTTCTAGCGTTATCTATTCCCAGTCCATGCAACATAAATAAATAAATGAATAAAAAATTATGCATTAGCCTTTTGCTTCCTCCCCCAGTTTCCCCTCCTCTAAATGTGTTTCAGATACTTGCTGAAGTGCCTTTTATCATAAATTGAAATTCCCCACATGGAGTGTTTTTGTATTTAAATACAATAGTTTTTAAAAAGTAGTGTCACATGCAGTTGGTAAGTCGTGAACAGATTTTAATTCCTTTATAGTTTAAGCAGAAAAAAATCACAATTGGCCAGTGCAGGGGAAAGTAAATTCTCTTGGGTATGTACATATTTTAAAAGATATTTGCCCATTTTTTGCAATCATATATACCAGCAACCTTCAGTGTCAAAGATTGTCAGTATCTAGGTGCTGACACCAGTAACTTTTGATAGTAAGAGTGCCTTTTGATGCAGAAGAAGGGGGGAAATTGGTGACTTAAGTTATTCTCTTTACATAAACCATGTCCAGACTAATATAAGGAAATGAACAAAAAACTAACAAATTAGAGAACTACTCACCTGAAAGAGATAATATATCTAATTCACATCCTTCTTGACTACCTACTATGTGCTAGGGCCTAGTTTCCAAACCGTGTGCAAAGATGTCCCAGTAAAGCAGAGATACTTTAATTTTCTTTTTAAGGGAAACTGATTCTTTCCCTTAGAAACTGAACGAGCTTAACATACATACCTCACACTTTAAAGCGTGCTATGTTCCTGCAGATGACTCTATCTTTACAAACCTGGATGCTAGACAGTAACATGATCGAAATTAAGTGTAGCATAAAAATCAATGTGGAACAGGAAATGAAGAAGGCAGTGTTCGTTGTAGGACCTGACGATCATATACATCTCATTAGTGAGTAATTATAGTTATTCACAAATACAATAAGATTGTTATTTTTTTCTTTCAACTTGTGTGTTTTTCTTTTCATAAAATTACTAAATTGTAAAGGAGACAAAAATAATCATTAAGCTCTTTGTACCTAACTACTTAATGAATGAAGCCGTTAGGTGTTTCTAGTCTTGTGAAAATATTACTTAGACACCCAAGTGAGTTTGGGAACCTCTGCTCCAGGGCACTGAGAACCATGTTTCATCTGTATTCATTTATCCTCATGAAATCCCGTAAGGTAGGTATGATCGGTCCAATTTTATGCTGGAAGAAATTGAGACATGTAGTTTTGGTGGCTGTCCAAGTCTAAACTGCTGGTAAGTCACAGAGGCTGCAGGGTCTTAGTGACCTGCCTAAACATTCATAGCAAATGAGAGGCAGAACTGAACCAAAATCCTGGTGTCCTAATTCTCCTCCTGGGACACTTTTTACAAAGACATGCTTTCTCTGCAAACCTTTATTTGTCTTCTTCCTTCCAAGTTTGAATTTACAGTATAAAGAGGTGGGCTCCATTCTATGTATCTTCTTTTTTTTTTTTTTTAAAGATTTTTATTTATTTATTTGACAGAAAGACAGATCACAAGTAGGCAGAGAGGCAGGCAGAGAGAAAGAGGGAAGCAGGCTCCCCGCTGAGCAGAGAGCCCGATGTGGGGCTTGATCCCAGGATCCTGGGATCATGACCTGAGCCGAAGGCAGAGGCTTTAACCCACTGAGCCACCCAGTCGCCCCATTCTATGTATCTTCTTAAGCTACAAGAATATTTGTGCTGATTTAATTCCTACCCCTCTTGATTTTTTCAGTATGTGAGGAACATGTACAAGATTTTATGGCATGAGAATTTTTGTTCCGTTTGAGTAAATGCTAAAACAATATTAGAACAACTTTCTGTTCCTGTAACCAAGGAGACCTTGAGGCCTTTCAGAGGACATTGTCTTCTCCTCAGGTTTCCTGTAGCTAAATGGTTGATCCTGTTTTTCAGGGAATTGGACACCCAGGATCTATTTTCAACCTGGTGAGCTCCAATTTAACACTGAAGAGAGTCTGGATTTTCCCATCAGCCCTCACAGAAACAATCCCTGATACCATCTTGTGAGTCCAGAAGGGCAGCCAAAACTAAAACCCAAGGTCCAATGAATGCTGATAGAACCTTTACAAGATTTCACACATTGGCCTCTATTGTAATGGGTATTTTAAAACACAGTTTCCCAGAGCTTTGGTGAGCTTTTGGGCTGCTTTTGTTCAGTGGCATTTAACATGCAGTCTTATGAACAGCATGTTCAAAAGTCTATGTACCTCCGGGTTCACTTCAATAAACCTATAGAAACTTAATTTTTTAAAGAAGAGTCCTCATCAGAAGATTATGACTCACATCTAGACAAATAAGATACATCTAAGATTTAATCTTTCTTTGATTTGAATAGCTTTCCTTTGTTCAACTATTTCTTGAATATACATTATTTGCCAGTCATTCTGCTAGAAACTGGTGACGCAAAGCGAGAAAAACACAGAATCCCACTCTTGTCGATGGAAGTCGTGAAAATGAAATAAGTCATACTCATGAAGTGGTTATAACGGTAAGACTTTATGAATAAGGTGATCATAATAATAAGGCGTTCACAAGTTCTGATGGCTGTGGCAAGGAAAAGAATACCCGGTTCTCTCTAGGGGATGCTCACGAGGCACCCTTTACAGAGAAGGTGATGGCGTTTTATCCCGAAGCTTGAGTAGGAGTTTGGCCTGGTGAACACGCTGAGAAAGGGAAGTCAAAGCAGAAAGAAGAGTGTGCTCAGCAGCCAGAGGCCAAAATGGCGCATCGTCAGATGTGAATGGTTGGTACAGGTGGGCTGTGGCATGGCACAGGGAGGGCGGCAAGAGATAGAGCTGGCGAGTAGATGAGGTTGTCATGATGAATAGTCTTGTATACCATTCAGGGATACAGATTTAGGAAGATAAGAACTAACAGAGCTTAGACAGGGGCAGGGCATGATTAGATTAGCAGATGTGAACAACCACTCTGCCAACAGTGTGGAGAATAGCTTGGGATAGTAAGAAACCCAGAACAGGAAGACCTACTCCAGGATCTTGCTGCCCCCTTAGGGAGGGAACTATGAATGCCTCTTGTCACTGAATAGAACAGAAATAAATGGACTGGATTTACTTCAGGGTCTTACCGGAAATTGCATTTTAGAGTAAATCTGTGAAAAAATTTAAATGTTATTAAAAGTAATTTTTTAAAGGGCACATGGACCAACTTCACTGACTTGAACTTGCTCAAGGCTTTGCCTTGTTAGATGCAGGGACCACTCTATGTGACTGGTTCTAGCATGTTCAGTTATGCCTCTGCTAGAAGACCATGTGCTATGGCAGAAATGTGCTGATGTTGGGAATATACTAAGAATTCAAAAGGAGTCTGAAAGAAAATTGACTTAGAGTTTTTCATCCTCCTCCCATTTACTACATTACTGACCAGAAAATGACAACACAGTAATATGTTTCAGACAGCACTTTATAGTTTGTGAGTCCTCTTTGCATACACTATCTTATTTGACCTTCATAGGAACCTAAAGAGAGAACCAACATCTGTCCTTGGAAAAAGAGCTCCAAGATTAGCTAAGTACAATGAAACATCTGAGAAGAAAAAGTTCTAGAAAAAAAGAATCCTCTTTTCCACACGTCAAAGTTACAAAGACTATAAAACTTACTCTTTGAATTTTTTCCTGGGATCTCAATCTTATACCATAATATGGTAGAATGGTCTGTGCAAAAAACCACTAGAATACAGAAATAGAAAGATTCTGACATGATGAATGAAGAAGAAGCCTGCATTTCTGTCATGGGTTCTCAGACAGTGAGATTCCTCCACTGCAGAACCATGTGAAAGTTCCAAAATAGTCAAAATTATGAAATATGGACTATTTTATACAGCATAACTTATTTTTTAATTTAAATTCAATTAATTAACATATAATGTATTATTGGTTTTAGAGGTAGAGGTCAGTGATTCATCAGTCTTATATAATACACTATGCTCATTACATCACATGCCCTCCTTAATGTCCATCTTCCAGTTACCCCAACCCCACCTCTCCCACTCCAGCAACTCTCAGTTTATTTCCTATGGTTAAGAGTCTCTTATGATTTTTCTCCCTCTCTGATTTCCTCTTGTTTTATATTTTCCTCTCTTCCCCTGTGGTCCTCTGTTTTGTTTCTTAAATTCCACATATGAGTGAGATCATATGATCATTGTCTTTTTCTGCTTGACATATTTTGCTTAACATAATATCCTCTAGCTCCATCCATGTTGCAAAAGGCAAGATTTCTTTTTTTGATGGCTGTGTAGTATTCCATTATTATGGTGTAACTTGAAAAGAAAGATTGTTTTCTAGTTTTTTGGTGTAAGCCTGAGTCTGAGGCCTCACCCTACCACTGCCTTTTTATGTGACTTTGACCAAGTCCATTTAACTTTCCTTGAACCCATCTCCTCAACTGTGACAAAATATTTCCTTCATAGAACAGTTGACAAAACACATATTATGATGAATATCTAATTCATAAAACTACTACTACTATGCAAATACAAATGTGAGTTATTACACTGGATTAGCAAAGGATTAACTGGTTGGTATTATCTGAAACAGTCAAGTCTTCCGTGCTCAACCTGTAGCCCCTTACTTCTAACTAAGAGTCATCTTGGGTTCTTCCCACTCCTCAATCCAACATCAATCATTCACTAAGTTTTCCCTACTCTGTCTTCTAAGTAATTTTTTAATCTACTTTTTCTGTCTCCATCACCACCTTTAAGCCCCCATTATCTCTTGCCTAGATTGTTATGATGGTCTTCTAGTCTATACCACTTAATCCATCTTCCCCACTGTGTACAAATCTGACCATGTAAATACTTTGCTAAAAGCCAAAATTTGCTTCCTAATAACCTGCAGAACAAAGTCCAAGTTACTTAGTGTGGCATACAGGGCACCTATGACCTGATCCTTACCTACCTTTTTGGCCCATCTCCTGTCACTGTCTCCTTCTTACTTAGTGTTACTAACAAATAGCAAATTGTTTTTATTTCTCCATACATATCATCCATGTCATCCTTCTGTGACCATGTTTGTGTGGCTTCCTTGGTCTGGAAGTTCATCTCAGTTTTTTTGTTCCCACCAGACTCTTAGCCATCTTTCAGGACTCATATTATGCATGTCAGATAGGACTCTTCTCTGAGTCCCCAGGTTGGGGTGGGTGCCTTTGCTCTATGCTCTCATGAACTCTTGACTACTGCATATAAGTGTACCCTAATATCATGCTATACTGAGATCATATTTTCATGAATCTTTCTTACCAATTCAGCAGTGCTCCTCAAAGATTGTATTAATTCTATACCCCAATACATAGAATGATTTCCAGCATGTAGCAGGTAATCAATAAGCATTTGCCAAAAGTTTTCAGGTGTGTTGCTAGAAGAAGTTACCAAGGGAGAAGCCAAGGTCAGTTCTGAGCATGACTTTGGAAGACATCATGTGGGCAGGCATTAAAGGCTTTCTTACCTGATGAGGCAATTGCTGGATGGCAGTAGCTCTCCAGGTGGAGTCTCTGGGTAGGGTGCCCTGGCTACACAAGTCCTCAGATTGACTGCTTACCTCATCTCAGTTGCCTTTCCCAAGAGGCAGAGAAATGAAGAAGGCACAAAAATGGCAAGTTGGAAAGGTAATGAAGGGAAATGGAAGCCAAAGAAGGCTGAAGAGATATGACACTTCTAAAACACTTCCCTAAAGAATTGTAACGAGGCTTTGTTTTTAACCTGGACACTTGAAATTAATTTAAGGAGACTGGTACCATGGTCATTATAATAGACTGTGTCCTGAGGGGATGTTGGGGGTAGGCAATCTGCCTAGATACCACAAAATTACCGTGTTATGTGGTGAGTCCCAGAGCTCTTAACAAATACAGCCAAACAATGACCAAACAATGACTCATGACCCCTTTAGAAGCCAACAGAAGCTGATACTCTTGCCTTGGTAGTTCATAAGGTCTTTTACTTCCGATCTAGAAGGAAATATAGGTGAAAGCTAATTTGGTGTAGGAGGGTGAATGGAAACAGGATATGAAGTTTCCTCATTACTGCCTGATACCACAGATTGTCTCTGTGGTTCAATTAGCCACATCTTGAAAGGAAAGGCAGAATGAGTCTGAATGCTCCTGGATGGAAGCCCAGTTCCCCAGGTAAGGTTTCAGTTGCTTCGTGGCTCAGCCAAGACCATGTGACCTTAGTGCTGGAATCCACCTGAGTATTCTGGAAGGTGTAGATCACTTTTCTCCTCCATGTGTATCTTTTCATCTGGGGAAGCTTTGAAGTCTAGGAAGACAGGGAATTTTAAGATACTGGAAGCATGGAGTTAGAACTCATTTTTAAAATAAGTACTTTCAGAAACATTATATAGTAGGAAAAAATACTAGACTGGGAGTCAGACACAAACATGTTTAAATATTGGTACAATTTTTTAACGAGGGGTTCCTACACAAGTCACATAATCTCTTAGAGCCTCTGGCTACCCACACATAAAATAGTGAATGGATGACACCTCTCCAGTGTGATGGATTTATGCATTCTGTGAAATAAGACGTTTGAGAGGCCTGCCATTATAATTAGCACCCAGTAGGAACTCCGTGTTTGTTTTTATTATCACTGTTAATGACCAAGCTCTTTAGTTTCTGTTTTTACTTCTGTTTTTAAAAAAATTTTGTTTTATCCTCCTCTACTCAGTTTTAAAAGCAGTGGATCTAGCAAAAACACTGTGGCTGTTTGTAACAGGAAGAGATAGGTGACTAGACCAACCAGAAGAAAAATAGGGTGGCACCATCAGGGAGACATAACAGAGGGCTCAACTGATTGACTATAATTTAGGACATCCATCATCATGGGTCCAAGGACAAACACTGTGAATTCTAAGCCTGACTCAGACTCTGATTCTTTCTAAAGTGTTAAATAACTCATTTAATAACTGATGAAACCGCCATAATGCCTGGGATAGCTGGGTTGTCTCAGCCAAGATCATTTATTATACACTATTGTTACCCATTAATGCAAAAAAAAAAAAAAAATGAGTTCCTACAGAGAAAACAGGAGTTGGGTCTGTGATACATTTAGACAGTCCATAAATTCCCAGAAATGGTACATATAGGTCGGTAGATTTATGTGCATGCCAGTATTTTATGGGGAGAGGATCCATAGCTTTTATTAGATTCTCAATGAAGTCTGTGATGAAAAAGAAGTGAAGAGCTACTGTAACATACTAACAGATATTATTTGATATAGAGAGATCATTTTCACGAGTATGTTCTTCCTGGGCTCCTAAAACATCCGCCTGATGAAAACACGTTTGGAATCATGCATTGTTTCTCTGAACGCTACTATCTTGTAATGGGGTTTTTGCTACCTTGGTTTCTCAACAGAGTTCAAACACATTCCAAGGTCCATTTTAATTTCTATTGAAATATGCTTCCATTTATAACACTCTTCTGCTAACCATGAACTTTCTCTATCATTCCCTCAAATTTCAAATAACAGAATATCACTGGTCATCTCAAACAACAAGTTCCTTGAGGACAAGAAAGCAAAGCTTCGAGTTGGATTACACACAACGGTCCGGTAGCCCAGCAACCTCAATGCATGACTTAGAAATAAAACCTTTTCTATCCTGGAGAGCACCCTTAGGTAGCCAAGAAGCAGCAAGCTGTTTCAGGCCCGGCCCACCGCTGGCCATCGCTGAGTGGCAGAGGATGCCCCATGGTGGTTGAGGGGAGGGAGGGGAAGAGTTTGCTGGTGACTGATGGCTGAGAGTGTGTGAAGCAAAAAAGCTGAAGTCACTGTCTCTAGCACTAACATAAAAACTAGTAATTCAGAGACAGAAGCAGTACATTCTTTGCCGCTGGCCTTCTGATCGCGTGACTGACTCTATTCTGGGCAGTCCTGAAAGGCTTAGAGTGACGTTTCCACCCTCTCCAATCTCCCTACCCCACCCCCACCCCAGGGACACCCTGGTGTCTGATCAATGTCTTCAATTTATTCAGAGGTCAGACCAATTCAAAAGGTTAGGAGTTAGTGGCAAAGGAAGTATTGCATTCCCACGTGCAAACCACTGACTTAGTTCTTGCTCTTTTTTTCCACTTCCCTAACTGCAAACATTTTTCTAGAAGAATGAGAGCCATAGAAAAGCAGACCATATAGAGCAGATACTCCCCGGAGTGCTGGGAGAGGAGACTAGGGAAGCTTCGAGATCATTGGATCTCATGAGCTAGCTTAGCAAGTGCATGATCAGGGCACAGTGTGCGCCACTCTGTCTTCAGCCACCCAGCAGACATGCATATATATATATATATATATATATATATATATATATGCATATATGCATATATGCACCCAGCAGACATGCATATATGTGTCAAGAGCCCTGGCCTTGGATTCTGACAAGACTGCATGTGACCCCTGACCCATCGTTTTCTAGCCATGCTGTGTTGGGAACTCAGGCCACTTCTCAGAGAGTTGTTCCTCATCTGCAAAGCAAGGCCAACTATACCATCCACATCACAGCGTGCAGCTGTTTTAATGAGATAATGCTTGACAATTACATGATGGCGTTTAATAAATGCTAGCTAGTCTTATTCCACAGAATTTAATTTTCTAAAAAAAAGAACATAATATTTTTACATATAATATATGTAAAATGTAATATATATTACATTTTAGAGATATAAAAAATTAGGTTTTAATGAATTATATTAACATATTATGGATATATATTAATATATATTTAATATATCTGTAATATACTTTCTTAAATATCAACATTCTTTTTTAAATTTACATATAATGTATTATTTGTTTCAGGGGTACAGGCCTGTGATTCATCAGACTTACACAATTCACAGCACTCACCACAGCACATACCCTCCCTAATGTCTATAGACAGCCACCCCTCCCTCCACCCCTCGATTCCCCTCCCCTCCAGCAACCCTCAGTTTGTTTCCAAAAATTAAGTCTCTTATGGTTTGTCTCTCTCTCTCTGGTTTTGTCTTGTATCATTTTTTTCCTCTGTTCCTCTATGATCATCTGACTTGTTTCTTAAATTACGCATATCAGTGAGACCATATGATCACTGTCTTTCTCTGGTTGACTTATTTTGCTTAGCAAAAATCCCTCTAGTTCCATCCACATCATTGCAAATGGCAAGATTTCATTTTTGATGGCTGTGTAATATTCCATTGTATATATTTTCCACATCTTCTTTATCTACTCACCTGTCAATGGACATCTGGGCTGTTCCCATAATTTGGCTATTGTGGACTGTGCTGCTATAAGCATTGGGGCACAGGTGCTCCTTTGGATCACTACATTTTTATCTTTGGGGTAAATGCCCAGTAGTGTAATTTCTGGGTCATAGAGTAGCTCTATAAAATTAGGTTTTAGGAAATTATGTTAATATATATTATGGTTTTATATTAATATATATTTAATGTGTCTTTACTATATTTGTAATATACCTTCTTAAGTATCAATATTCTTCTTTGCTTATGTTTCCTATGCAAAGACCATCAAACATAATTTAATCTATTTTTTTTTTTTTACGGTGAAAGGAACATTTTTGTAACTACTTGAGACAAATTTAAAAGTGCTTTTTGTATGTATCATTTTTCAGAATTCCAATTAATGCCCTATGATCTAATTCAACAAAGCTATCAGGCATTGTTGTTATGCATTGGGCTGGGAGCCCCAAGATAAAAGCTCTTTTGTCATCTGAAGAGTATGATGGGTTCATTCCTCTCTGGCAGCTGTCATAATGACCTATGTTGCCTCTTTGAATCCTTCTGTTTGTCTGCTGCCTTTCTGGTCTGGAAAAGGAGATCACTAAGGTTGTTATCTCTGTCCTTAAAACAAGAGGGAACAGGAACAGAGGGTCCCTTCTGTGTTGTGTATACAAGTGGTATTACACCTCATCTGTACTAACCTCATTACATACCCAAGTGTAACACCTTCTTTCACCTTTCCTTCTACTTCTTCATTTGCTTTGCTAGTTTTATTTTTGTTTTGTTTTGTTTTTTAGGAGTTTGGCTGTATTTATAATACATGCTCTCAGATAAGTAAAGATTTGCAAGTATTTTTTGGAGGTTCTTTTCTCAGTGATGGAAAAAGTCTTAACTTCTCATTTGGTCACTTCTACCAAATAATGATGGAGAAGGTGATTTTTAACACTTGAGTCTTTGCCTGACTTAAAACCTTTTTCCCAATCAGTGAATGTTCACTGGCTATCTGCTATGTACCTGGCACTGAATTAGGTTCACTGACAGGGCACAGATGAATGATAAGTGGGTCCTATTCTCAAGCAACTTAAAATCTAAAAGAACAAAGATAATGTAAACTGTAAAAGGAAAAAAAAAAAAAAAAAATTGGTAAGTTCTAAAAAGAAATCTCAAGTCATGTTTGGAAGAACCCAAGGAGAAAAAATTTTCGGTTCTGAAGGAAAACTTCCTGCAGGCATAGTTGGGCATTTCTGAGCCAGCTTGAGGATGGGTGGGTTCTAGTTTGAAGAGAAGGTTGTCCAAAGAGATAGTCCTGCAAATAGAAGCTAACACATAGGTCATGAATGTGCTTGTTTGGGGAATGAGAAGAATTTAACTTTGGTTATAGAGCGGAGTCTTCAAAGAATAATGATGACAGAAAACTGGAAAAACTGATGACAGAAAAACAGAAAAACAGAAAAATGATGACAGAAAAACTGGAGAAATGTGATAGACCAGGTCCTAAATGCCATGCTAGGTAAGGAGTTCTACCTTCTGGTAACATCAGAGCAGATTGAATTCCACTGAAATCACTGAGGTAGGCTATATTTAAACCATGTGGCCGAGGTGAAGACAGCATGTACATGTGTTGAGGTGGCCATAAAACAAACAAACAAACAAACAAACAAACAAAAAACTAGAACTAGTTTTAGTTTTCAAGGGAGTTTCAAAGGAGAAATATCTGGGGCAGCCTGACTAACATGCTGGCAGATTTTTGAATTAAGCATACAGTTTCTCTTGTAAATGTGACTATTTCAGAAAGACCAAAATACACTTGTGGAAAGTACCACATAATTAGCTTAATTCAGGTTCAGTGATTAGATCTTGGCATTTCTACAGATACCATCTCTAATGACTTTCTTCTGGTTTTGTTGTTGTTGTTTTCTATTATAAAAGTCACCTTTTACTTTCCTTCTGTCTTTGGGGTTATAGTCTCATAAATTAAAAAGTCTTTTTACAGTACTTAACAGAAAAATTAATCAAAATGTCAAGGCAAATTTCAGCTAAAAATCTATGCATGCTACTGGAAATGTGAATCAGATTGCCAAGGCAATGCTATTCAGCCAAATAGGGGCTCATGACACTATTCTAGACATTTAGAAAGTAATGAGATATATTTAAGTATAGAAGTAGAAACAAAAAGTATACTCAAACCTTAAACAACATGGTATTTTAGAGTTCTAGAGAAGATAGGTATAGAGTTTGCTTTCTCTCTATATATATGCATATATATATACACACATATACAAATTTATATTTTATATTAATACATATTTACCACACACACACATACATATGCCCACTCATACTGAACAGATCCAATAAAATATATTGGACCAAAGAAAAGCGTAAAGGTTTTAGTCCAGCTCCCCCTGTAATACTCTGTGTGGCTGTGGGCCAATTGCTTTCCTCTGTCAGGGCTTTCGTTTTGCTAATCTAGTATCAAACCAGATGCTGATCTCCACCCTGCTATTCTGTAACTTAATTACCTGTCAGTTGTGCTGTGTTATTTCCTCTTTTTTGTCCTTTAATGGAAGCTGATTAAAACCCCCTTCCAAGAACAAAAAATTTGGCCTAATTTATGATTTGGGGGAGATGGTTAGAAACCTCAAAGACTTCTTCAACCATAAACCTTTAGGGGGGAAGACGTAAATCAGTAAACCATAGCATAGATGTTTATTAATCCAAAAACTTTAAGAATGTATCGTGGGATCAGTTTTATATTCAGGCTCAATTTTTAGACAATAACGATTGTGACAAGCCATTGATTTTGCTAAGGACATTATATGCATAATTTATTTAGTTTTCATAGCAATCCTGTGACATAAGATTCATTTTATGGATGAGAATACTGAGGCTGAGAGAGGTATAAATTTATTGAAAGAAACATAAGTAGCAAGTCCAGAACCAGTTCATTATATGGGACCAGAGCTCATGGCTGTAGAGAAGCGATAGTACCTTTCATCCATGTGGATAGAAGGAGACAATTAGCTGTGCAAAGCTGTTGCTGGGGAATTGCTTCGCAGGCAGGGAGTCTGTTTTCAGTACCTCTTACATCTGGGTGAGACCATTTGCTATAGAAGCCGTACACTTCTGGTCAATGGTATCTAGGTAGAACTGTCTCTTTCCTGGCTGAGGTAGTAACCACATCTGAGGTGTCTTTCTCATGCTCTCTTCCTCTTCTACAGCAATCTTAGAGGCCGTGTTAAAGGTGACAGATCTAAGAGATGGAAGGAACCTAGGTGAACAGATTGGTTATATATAAAACATAGATTTAACAGCCTCCCTGATGGATTGGCTGTGGAAAGGAAGGGAAAGGAGAAATCAAAGGTGGTTGTTGGGTTTCTAGATGAAACATCTTGGGGAATGATGGTACCATTTTACTTGTTTGGGGGGGCCAGGGGGTAGCCCCTGACAAAGATCTGTCTTGGAATTTCAGTTTTTGATTATCCATGGTTCACGTGAACATGTGTCATTATCTTGTGAGATTGGTGAAAAGTAGGCAAGAATTTATAGAATCTTTAAGTGAACATATCCAACAGAAGAAACTAGAAAGTGTAACTAGATGGTTTGTGAGGAGAAATGGATTTTCCTTCCTTTTTCATTTTAACAAGGAAAGAGAGGGATCTTACTCTTTTCACTGGATTGGATACTTTCCTTTTAGATGGTATATACTACCACCGTTTATTGTTTTTCAACCCTCAATTAAAATGATGATAATAATCAAACAAATAATGATACTCCTTTCTGCTTGGGTAACATTCAAGTTACATATCTGACTCATTTTCTTATCTAATACAATAATCATGGGAAGCGGGTATTTTACAGTTCAGGAAGCCAAAGTCTGGAGCGATTAACTGATTTTTTTTTTTCCAGCATCACACAGCTGATTAGTGATAAAGCTAGAATGTGATTTTGAGACTGACTGCAAGTGTAACAAAACTCTGTGAGGGGTATAAGTTCAGGAGTTATAGAGATTTAAACAGAAGGCTCTTAATTAGTTTGAATCTCAATTAGGACTATCAAAACTGATATATGTACACACTGTCATAAATGGTAACTCTTAAGAAGTAAAAAATGTTCAAGAATTCAAGTTTTCTGGGGGCACCTGAATGGCTAAGTTGGTTAAGTGTCTGCCTTCAGCTCAGGTCATGATCTCAGGGTCCTGGGATAGAGCCCCGCATCAGGCTCCCTGCTCAGCAGTGAGTCTGCTTCTCTCTCCCTTTGCCCATCCCCACCTCTCTTGCGTGCTCTCTCTTTCTTTCTCTCTCTCCCTCAAATAAATAAATAGACTCTTTAAAAAATTCTGCTCTTCTGGCAAATTAAATACTTTGGTTTGAGTTTCCATACCAAAAATATACTCAAATATTAGTTTTCAGATAACTAGCATAACATAGTACTTTTGACACCAAAGAATACTCAATGTAATTTTGTCTTTTGATGATCTAGAAAACACTCATTTAGTTAGCATATCATAATGACATTAAACAAATTAATTACTTTGGGAGGTTTCTGGAACTAGGTAATAGATGACGTTACTTTTCTGCTCAAACGCTTTCAGTGACTGCCCATTGCTCTTAAAAGTCTAAAGTCCTTAATTCGACCTTCAATAACTTGTATGACCCGGCCCCTGACTTCCTCATTTTATGTCACTCTTCACCTCAAACAACCACACAACTATGCACATATGTCACACTGATGAATAGATAAGAAAGAGCTAAAATGGGTAGCAGCTACTTCATTGAAGGTGGGTGTTTGGGGGTTTTAGTAACTGATCTGTGATATCACATAATTCAAGGATAATATTAGATACTGTATCTCTAGCCCAGAAGAGTCCCTGGTACATGATAGATGTTCAACGGGTTCCCATTCTATCGACCTCTGAACAAGGAGATGAGGAGATCTGATAGTGATCACAAATTCGCTGGAGATTGCGTGATGCTAGGCACTGAATAAAAGGTTATATCCTTGGCCAATACTGGGATATCGATGAAGAGAATACTGACCAATATGGAAAAATTTCCATTCTGAGCTTGCTAGGTCAAGTATGAGGAACTAAAACTAGAGAATCATCAGTAGAGTAACAAACATCAGTATAAATGTTTGGAATGTAAGATTTATAAATATAGAAAGGGACAATAATATGACCATTTAGCCAGGCTAAGTAGATTGCTCGATAAATCTGCAAGCCTACCAAGGGTTAATTTCCCAAGAGGGTTAACTTGATATTTTATACCTCCAATGAGAATAGACAAAAGGGGACCAGGTTTTCATTGCAACTTGATAGATTTATGTTATCCCACAGGAATAATTTCATAAAAATGAATTTTGTTATCTATTGGGATTTATAGCCAAAGAATGGGTGGGTCGGAGGATGGATGGAGGAAGGGATGGAGGACAGGGGAATGGATAATGATTATCATTATAAATCTTGTAAATGGGATCAATCCAAATGCATCCCAGAGGCCTCTAAGACCTCTCAAAAGAACTTAGAGCTAAATTCTGTATTTAGTTCCCTTTTGAACCCTTTTTTTTTGTGTGTGCTTGTTTATCTGATAACTGATCTTTTTAAAAAGAGAGAGGATGAGAAGGGGAGAGGGTCAGAGGGAGAAGCAGACTCCCCACCGAGCAGGGAGGGGACTCTTCACCGAAGCGGGACTCAATCCAGGGACTCCAGGATCACGACCTGAGCTGAAGGCAGCTGCTTGACCACCTGAGCCACCCAGGCGTCCACACTTTAATTTTTAAAACCATTTCTAGTCCATTTTGGAAGTAAGCTTCATGGGTTCTTACTACATAAAGTTGGGTAATAGCCTATAAAGTGTTGAATTAACATCACCATGTAAATCTCCTTTCCCCTTGTCCATCTCTGTGCCTCCACTTGGTAGGCTAGAATTAAACCGCAAGAATTTTATGTAAGATGTGTTCCAGCTTTCTTTTTAAATTCACCTTTGAAGAATTTAATTCAGAGCACTAAATGGTACTTATAGTAACAACTTAAAGTTTTTACCAAAGTACTTGCTCCTTCTGCTCCGGATGAAATATAAAAAGACAAGGGCATATGAAAAAGGATCTCTGTTATTGTCCAGTTTGCTTTCTTTTGGATTATTTTCGTGGAGTGTTTTGGAAATGAAATTTGGTGAATTACGATTCAATTGAATTTTTCTGTTTATGCCTAAAAACCAGAGTCTCTCTGAGTAGGATCATTAGCTTCAATTTAGTTTACATGTCAATGTCAGACAGGGGAGGGACAGGAGATGGACGGTGGAGAAGAGAATTGATGAATGTGGAGACAGAGAATGAGAGAGAACAGTGAAGAAGAGGGAAACCATTTTGTAGAACAAAGTTCTCATGGAACAGGTCAAATTAATTTTATGAGTGTTTGCAGTGTTATTTTCCAAGCAAAACGAGGGTTTCTCCTCCTCGGGGGTGGGGAGCAGGAAACTCCAAATTCCATAGACCACTAATCCAAGTAGAAGTAACATTGACTTATTTTCAAATCACACTGAGAAGGCCCGCTGATTCAGTTTATAATAGATTTGCATTTCATAGAGGCTTCATCAATGCTGTCTTTTTCTGGTAAAGGAGATAGTTGTGTTTCTTTAAAAGACTGAATCTTGTAATCCCCACTTATTTTTTTCGACAGATGTCAGTAAATTACATTTCTTGGGCCCAAGTTTGGCTTTGTTATTAAAATCAAACTTGGTTTTAGGGGCACCTGGGTGGCTCAGTTGGTTAAGAGTGTCTGACTCGATTTTGGCTCAGGTCATAATCTCAGGATCCTGGGATTGAGCTCTGTGAAGCCGGGCTCCGGGAGCTCACTGGGAAGTCTGCTTGAGGATTCTCTTCCTCTTCCTCTGCCCCAACCCCTGCTGGCACCCACACATGCGCTTGCTCTCTCTCTAAAAATAAATAAATAAATCTTTTTTTTTTTTTACTTTTTTTTTTAAGATTTTATTTAATTTGACAGAGAGATCACAAGTAGGCAGAGAGGCAGGCAGAGAGAGATGGGGAAGAAGGCTCCCTGCTGAGCAGAAAGCCCAATGTGGGGCTCGATCCCAAGTCCCTGAGATTAGGACCTGAGCTGAAGGCAGAGGCTTAACCCTCTGAGCCACCCAGGCTCCCCATAAATAAATAAATCTTAAAAAAAAAAAAACCAAAAACCTGTAACCAAAGAAAGCTCAAGATTTTGAAAATTCTATTTTTTAAAATTTTTTTATGTATTTTCATTTCTAAAGGAATAGATCTATGAATCAGGCGTTTAGTTGCTCTTATGTAATCAGTTAAAATGGGTGATTTCCAATTGTTTTGTAACTATCAAAACTAAGACAGGCAAGAGAAATCTCTATAAGGTGGTACACAATATATTTTAGGTATATACAGAACTTTTATTCCCATCTTAAACTTTATAAGAAGCTTTTATGATACAGAGCTGAGAAAAATGAAACGCAGAGAGGTTAAGTTACTTGCCCCAGGAGGTAGAGAAGATATTTGAACTCACATCTCTCAGAGCTCAAACCTACTTTTCATTATAACTACATCTGCTTACCATGGATCTTGATACTTAAATCTTAATGGAGGCTGCTCACCTGCTTAAAATTCTTCCTAATTCTACTCAGCTCCTTCATTCCATTAATAATAGCATAACAAACACAGAACAGATTTGCCATAAGTCCTTTTATGGCAAATCTGTTCTGTGACCATCTACTCTTTAACATTTTCTTCCATGTCACCAAAATGTCAAATATTTCTTTTTTTTTTTAAAGTCATCACTGTTTTTAGCTCCTTGAAGTTCTTAATTGCCTTTAGCAATCTCCATTTTCATGCCATTAACATGAACTCTCACACATCAAATCTGAATTTCAAGGTGCCATCCTGCTCAGACCCTTTTGCAATCCAACACTAATGGAGCATATTATCAGGACACACATTTCTCCCAGTAGGCTCAGCTCGCTCAGAATGGTGGGGTACCATCTTTGTGCTTACACTAACTACAGAGAACACTTGGATTTCCTTTGAGTCACATGAAAATGAAGCTAGAGCATTCAGACCAAAGGGCACATGCCCAACAATTTGGGACAATTTTGGTTAGCATTGTGTGAGCAACCAGCAAACATTTGCTGAGTGACTACCATGTGCCAGGTACTGCTAGCACAGTACCTAGCAGTACCTAGTTAGGTAAGCCTGACTCGACTTTCTATACTTCCTAGAACTCACTTTTATTAAGCAGTTCCCATATCTTAGGCAGTAGTCTAGGTACTGAAAATCATAAACATCACAAAAAAATCATGGGAGGGACTGACCTTCATCTTAACAGGTCTTACATTGTTCTGTAAGACCCGATGACAAAGAATCTGAATTGGATTACACTACCTCTGTTTCAAACTTAGAGGAAGAGCTGTTGTGCAGCGCATCTTAATCTTTCCTGACAGAAATACAGTGACTATCCTAATGAATAGATATTGCCAGTCTAGGGTTGCTGTCAATATGGGGCATTGTGCCCGGGGCAATTAAATTTGCCTGTTTTTTATCACTGAGACTAAATGCTTGGCCTGGGTTCCTGCAGAAAATAAATAATTCCATTACATGCGATTCACCTTTGAGTAACCCTCCGAGCTGATGAAGGCTCAGGCTAAAAATTTACATTTATTACAGAAATAATCCATTTAGCAAACATCTATTGGGTCTCCTTATGTTCGCTGGGTATCATACAAAGAGCTCAACATGCAAAATACAGATTTTGTGTAAGAAATGTACATCCCAATTTTCCTAAAAATGTCTTTCAATTAAAAAAAAATAGAGTTGCCTTTTGTTTGTTTGTTTGTTTAATAAGAGAACAAAGTGAATTGTGACAACGGACACTAAAGATATTCCAAAGACAGGAGAGTGTGGATTCTGGAGTCGGGCAGAAGGAACTCTGAGAGTGGTCTCTCAGTTATACTGGTTCCTCCTCCCGCCTCCTGGTGTAGAATCAATACAGTCAATACAGTAATAACTCCCACCTTATGAGGTTGTATTGGGCTCCGATAAAGAGTTTCCTGATGTATTTCCTAAGCCCTTATAAGTACTTAATAAATGACATCGATTCATTTTTATTTATGTTATGCATTTTGAGCTACCCCAAGCCTCTTGATATGCCATTATACACATTCTTCACCTAAAAACGTGGTGAGGTCACAGTACACCCTTCTCCCCGAGTCTCGATTCAGGTGGGTCCATCCTGTGTAGTTGGAGCTCCTTATCCTTCCCCGATACTTCTGTATACATGAATGAATATCAGAAAACTGAACATCAATGGAATGTATATTGCAAATATCAGATAAAGTCATTTGTTTTTGTTTTAATTATTATACAAACTTCGAGTTTGTTAAACTTTTTTTTAAACAGTTTTTAAAAAATTGTTAAACAAATAGTGATGGTGCGTTCAGCACGCCCCAGGCGTTGCTCTGGATACTACAGGGATCCTCACGACCACCCCGCGAGACGTTGCCTTGCTTTCGAGTCAAACACACCTGGCTCAGATCATCTTATCGCTTGTTTGTTTAGTGATGCTCGAAGAGGAACTTAATTACTTTGAGTCTGTTTCTTAATCCATAAAATAGGGGGTTGGTAATGACTTGGAGGCTCGTTGAAAGGGTTAGTCTGTTTAAAGTGCTAAGCACACGCGAGGCACTCTGTGAACAAGGGCTAGCTGCCCCTCACGCTTGGTGATCACAGAGGGGGGACCTGGGATTATTCCTCCAAACCTCATGCCCTGTGTCAAATAAATCTTCCATTAATAATAACACGTGGCTCTTAGCTTCTCTGTAAGTTTTGCTGCCGGTGACAGCCACCAGTAGGTCAGGTTGGTGTTTGATCCCCCGTCTTTGGATTTCAAATTCCATGCGTTCTGATTCTTTCTGCTGTGTCTCCCGCTTGTGTTTCTGGGAGGCAACCTGTTCAGGCTCCTGGGGAGATACATGAGGGCATGATCTGTGCTTCTCCATGAACTGTGGTTTATATACCAGCCTGAAGCAGCTGTCCCTGCCACTGCTCCTCCTCTTGCTCCTTCTTCTTCCTGAACCAATAGATTGCTCTAGAGCTGGCTTTGTGCCCAGGACTTGCCTTGTCCAAGCTCTGCTCAGAAGCAGTTTTGGGAGCGGTGGAAGTGGAAGAACCAAGTACACCCCAGGAAGAAGATCTCCAAAAGTAGCGCCTTCTCAGTAATTTCATAGGCAATCTGTTTATATGAGTGTGTTAACACAACGAAGAGTTATCAGTGAAAGCCATGTAAGCAAGATTGTGAGATGAGTGAAGATGAGTGAAGGAGCTCTTTCTCCCAACAACCAAATACACAGATTGTGTCCCCCTCACCCCACAGACCTATTCTCCCCTAGTGTTAGAACCTAGCTTTGCCCTTGGCTCCTCTCCTGTCTGCTGCACCCATCCCAGTTGTCTGACCATCTCAGCCCCTTCAGGGGGATAAGCCAGTAGCTGTAAACGTGCTGATAGGACAACGACTGTTCTAAGTTCGGCCTCTCCTTGTTGTTGTCCTACCAGCTAGCAGTGGAACGGCAGGAATTCTGGACGAGGACAGAAAGGAGGAGGTCAATGGCAGGACTCTCCAGTTATATACTCCCATGTGGCAGGACAGCGTCTCTGGTTAAAGCCAACAGTGTGTTCTGTGTGGCTGGTCCTCAGCTCCTGCCTAGAGGATTTTCACACCTTGATGTCTCCTTCTCTGGACTCAGTTCCAGGACCGTTGCCTCAACTTGTCCATCGATAGGACCAGTCTTCATTTTTAGGGAGAGAAATATTTCAAGTGCAATTTAAAAAAAAGATAAAGCAGAAGATATAAAACCAAGCAAGCCAAAACCCTGGAGGTTCTGATTTGATGGTTGACATATATTAATACAGAGTCCAAATTGCTCTTTTTGGAAGTCCCCTCTGAAAATTTTGTTTTTGTAGCCTTTGAAGGGTCAAATTCAGAATTTAGTATTTGTTTAATGAATTCCTATAGAACAGTTGTACTCAGGAGGAAAGAAAATGGATAAAGGTAATTTTTTTCTGCTGTACTGTTTTTTTCTTTATCTACAGAGTTGTGTACCCTTAAAGCCAGGAAGTTTTAAGGTATCTTGATTTTCTTTTTTTTTTTTAATTATTTCAGAGAAGTTTCAAGAAAAACACTAGTTAACCCAATTTGTGTTTTAAATTTAAAGGGCTTTTTTAAGTTTAAAAAAATACCTTCAAACTTTCTGGACCTGTCATAAGAAATATATTTTACATATGGGCAAACCACATTTTATCTATCCATTTATCTGTTGCTGGAGAAAGATTCCATTAATTTTTAAATTATCGAATAGCACAATAATTTTATTATTGTAATATTATTATGATAGTACAGTTGACATACAATGTTATGTTAGTTTCAGGTGTGCAACATAGTGATTTGACAATTCTATGTATTATGCAGTGTTTACCACAGTAAGTGTTGTTACCATCTGTCACCATGTGAAACATTTCATTTTAAGGGGAATTTTATTCAGAAAATGATAATAAACTAAATGATCAGACCTTCTTTTATGGGTTTAATTGCATGTGTGTAAGTGGAGCCTAAAGGCTTTTGAAGAAATCTGACATCTATTTATAGAAGCTTAAGTGTAACAAGTATTATATATTGAGAAACTCATGAGATAGTATTGGGCCTGACCTATAGATTCAGGGTTCATTTATATACAGAGGGCAAGTGAAACCATGTGATTGTCCCAGGGAGAGAGTGTAGAGGAACCTAGGACAAAGTCCTGAAGAATTTCAGCATCTGGGGAGCAGCAGGGTTAAAGGAGCCTCCAATTTCCTCCCTGGAGATGGTGATAATAAAACCTAACCTTGGCCACCCTCAGGCTCATCATCATTTGAGAAGAAAACACCCCCCTACTTTTTCACATAGATGCAAAGCAGCTGGTCCATAGGTAGGACCTCAGTAATGGTAGCCAATAATATTGAAGTGATAAAACAACTTCTGTATTTTGTGTTTGTGCTATCACTATTGTCAATTTCTGTGCCTACGGCTTTATTTTATTATCTGGTAACATCATATCCAGGACGGCCTATTTTGAAATGAGCTTTCCCACCCTCTTAGAAAATCAGTCTCTTTTCAATTTTGTTGTTGTTCCCAGACACGACTGGCTCCTATTATAATACCGAAGGAAACTAAAAGAAATCTAAATTAGATGGAGAGGAGCTAGAGACACAGGCTATACTTCATCTGTGACTGACCCGAGATTGCAGTTCTGCAAGAAACATTCTCACTTCTGCAACTTGGAAGAGAACCATTGTAGCCCAAGATCATCAAGACAAAAAGTTCTTTCTCTTAATATCTCTTTGTTTTGGTATTGACAAGGGAATAGTTACTTTATTTCTCAAAAACAAGTGATTTCCCCCCCATTTTTGTAAAGTATAGTTGACAAATACTCATGACCCAGCCTAAAAACAATTCTACTGTAGAAATTGACTTTAAAATTTTTATGAAGTTCTGGAATCAGAAGTGGCTATTGTGTTTCTGAAGCTTATTAGATTATCAGATATAATGTCTTGAATTTGTTATTCCTATAAGATCTTTGACTATTATTACTCTCTTTAAAAAAATTTCTTGGAATATTTTTTAATGAACTCTCAAAAGTCATTACAACACCTGTACATTTACTTTTAACACAGTTGGTATGGTTGTTTTTCTTCCTGGATCATCTCGAGTAGCTGTTAAGATATAAATAACTTCTAAATCTCATTACTTTGTTTGCTTTAGTCTTTTAGAGTTATCTTCATAATTTCCCAAATTTCTCAAATCTTTCCACTTCTCAAGGGGGAAAAATGTTTCCAACGTTTTCTTTTATTTGACACTTGATTAGTTCTATTTTTCTGGACTGTCACATCTAGTATATTCTTCTATATATTCCATATATAGGAATGTATTCTAGGTACAGGAAATATAACTTTCTGTGAAATTAAAATTGCAGATTGGCATAGCATTTTGTGAATGTGTGCAAATTCTTTCATCCCTTAATATTGACTGATTTATTGTAGACTGAGAAATTGAAACACAAAGAAATAAAACTTGTATTAAACTATGTACTTAAAAATGATGCTGGGGGCACCTAGGTGACTCAGTTGGTTAAGCTTCTGATTCTTGGTTTCAGCTCAGGTCAGAGTTATGAGATCAAGCCCCATGTTTAGCTCCACACTCAGTGCAGAGTCTACTTGTCCTATTCCCTCTGACCTCCCCCCCACTCTAATTATCTCTAAAGTAAATAAATAAAATCTTTTTTTTATGAAAATGATGCCGGAAATGGACTCTTTCTCCTGAATCCTGATCCAGTGCACATTTCACTGGAAAATGGACAGTTCATTGATGTTCATGACCTAGTTCATGTTGGCTGTTGTCCAAATTTGGTGGTCAAAAACAGGACAGAGCTTATGGAAAACTACTATTGCCTGTTCTGTTACTAACTTAATACAAGAGTTACTGGAACTTATGTGTATTTACTGATCTATTTGGTAGAGCATGCTGTCTCTCATCTCATGGTCAAATTACAGAAAATGAAATGACTTGAAAACATAAAATAATGATAGCATTTGTTTTATAGTCCTATAGAAATCAGTAGTGATTGATGAAGTATAGCATTCTTTGTGACCCCAAACCTGAATTAGAAGCATGGAGAGGCCAGTAAAGAGGCTTGAACCCAAGAAAAATTATGACAAGGAAATGATGATTGTCACTGTATTTTTCCTATAAGGGGATAAGGCAATTAGAGGTGAGAAGGAAGAAAGTTTTTAACAATTCAAATTGAAAATGAATGAGGAGAAGGTGTTCCTAGATATTATGGGTGGGTAGTTTTAAATGTCAGTAAGTTTTCCTATAAAGTCATGTGAAGAAGAATAATGAAGAAGAGCTTAGCTTAATGTGGGAAGAGGTCTTTTTTAAACAAACATTGACATTTTGAAGACCTAGGGATCTTAAACAGAATGACTATTAAAATACAAAATTAGATTGAATAGAGGCATTTTGGGGATTATATATGAGTAGAATCCTGAGAGCCTGATAATGAATAATTCAGATAATCTGAGCAGTTTGGGCTGACTCACATGTTTTGGAAGAAGGTGTCATCAAGTCTCTGATTCTGTCAATGTTTTTCCCTTTGTTCCACCTGTTAGTGCCAAACAAATCCTGAAATTCAGGGACTTTTCCAGTTCCAATTTGTCAAAAAGACTTTCCAAACCACCAGTAGCAAGTCTAAGGGTTTTGTTTTTGTTTTTGTTTTAAATATTTATTTATTTTTTTAAGAGAGAGAGTGTTGGTGCACAAGTAGGGGGAGGGACAGAGGGAAAGAGAATCTCAAGCAGACTTTGCTGAGCTTGAGACCCAATGTAGGGCTCAATGCAGGACTTAGTTTGGGGCTCAATGAAGGGCTCAATCTCACAACCCTAAGATCATGACCTGAGCTGAAATCAGGAGTCACACACTTAACCAACTGAGCCACCTACGCACCCAACAAGTCTAAGGTATTGAAATATAGAGGCATTTAGTATATCTGAATGATACTAAGAAACACAAGCCACTTTGTCTGTAGTTTCATTTGTGAATATCTTCTCCCATTCTGTGGGTTGCCTCTTTGTTTTGTTGACTGTTTCCTTTGCTGTACAGAAGGTTTTTATCTTGATGAAGTCCCAAAAGTTCATTTTCACTTTTGTTTCCTTTGCCTTTGGAGACATGTCTTGAAAGCAGTTGTTGTGTCCAATGTCAACAAGGTTACTTCCCATGTTCTCCTCTAGGATTTTGATAGATTCCTGACTCACATTGAGGTCTTTCATCCATTTGAATTTATGTTTGTGAATGGTGGAAGAGAGTGGTCAAGTTTCATTCTTCTATACATAGCTGTCCAAATTTCCCAGCACCAATTATTGAAGAGACTGTCTTTTTTCCACTGGATATTTTTTCCTGTTTTGTCAAAGATTATTTGACCAAAGAGTTGAGGGTCCATATCTGAACTCTCTACTCTGTTCCGTTGGTCTATGTGTTTGTTTTTGTGCCAGTACCATGCTGTCTTGGAGATCACAGCTTTATAGTGAAGCTTGAAATCAGGCAACGTGATTCCCCCAGCTTTGTTTTTCTTTTTCAACATTTCCTTAGCAATTCATTATCTTTTCTGGCTCCATACAAATTTTAGGATTGTTTGATCTAGCACTTTGAAAAATGCTGCAGGAATTTTGATTGGGATGGCATTGAAAGTATAGATTGCTCTGGGCAGTATAGACATTTTAGCAATGTTTATTCTTCCAATCCATGAGCATGGACTGCTTTTCCATCTTTTTGTGTCTTCTTAGATTTCTTTCATGAGTGTTCTGTAGTTCCTCGAGTACAGATCCTTTACCTCTTTGGTTAGTTTATTCCACGGTATCTTATGGTTTTTTTTTTGTTTTGTTTTTTTGTTTTTTTTTTTGTAAAGACTTTATTTATTTATTTGACGGAGAGAGACAGATCACAAGTAGGCAGAGAGGCAGGCGGGTGGGGGGGAGCAGGCTCACCGCTGAGCAGAGAGCCCGATGTGGGGATCGATCCCAGGACCCCAAGATCATGACCTGAGCTGAAGGCAGAGGCTTTAACCCTCTGAGCCACCCAGGTGCCCCATATCTTATGGTTCTTGGTGCTATAGGAAATGGAATTGATTCTCTAATTTCCCTTTCTGTATTTTCATTGTTAGTGTATAAGAGCAACTGATTTTTGTGCATTGATTTTGTATCCTGCCACATTACTGAATTGCTGTATGATTTCTAGTAGTTTGGGGTGGGATCTTTTGGGTTTTCCATATAAAATATCATGTCATCTGCAAAGAGAGAGAGTTTGATTTCTTCTTTCCCAATTTGAATACCTTTTATTTCTTTTTGTTGTCTGATTGCTATTGCTAGGAATTCTAGTACTATTTTGAACAACAGTGGTGAGAGTAGGCATCCTTGTTATGCTATCCAAGATCTATAAAGAACTCCTCAAACTCAACACCCAAAAAACAGATAATCATGTCAAAAAATGGGTAGAAGACGTAAACAGACATTTCTCCAAAGAAGACATACAAATGGCTAACAGACACATGAAAAAATGTTCATCATCATTAGCCATTAGGGAAATTCACATCAAAATCTCATTGAGATACAACATTACACCAGTTAGAATGGCCAAAATGATCAGGACAGAAAACAAGTAGTGTTGGAGAGGATGTGGAGAAGAGGAACCCTCCTAAACTGTTAGTGGGAATGCAAGTTGGTGCCATCACTTTGGGAAACAGTGTGGAGATTCCTTAAGAAATTAAAAATAGAGCTACCCTATGACCCTGCAATTGCACTACTGGGCATTTACCCCCAAAATACAGATGTAGTGAAATAAAGGGCCATATATACCCCAATGTTCATAGCAGCAATGGCCACAATCACCAAACTGTGGATAGAGCCAAGATGCCCTTCAACAGATGGATGGATAAAGAAGATATGCTCCATATACACAATGGAATATTACTGCTCCATCAGAAAGGATGAATACCCAACTTTTGTATCAACAGGACTGGAGGAGATTATGCTGAGTGAAATAAATCAAGCAGAGAGAGTCAATTATCATATGGTTTCACTTACTAGTGGAGCATAAGGAATAACATGGAGGACATTAGGAGAAGGAAAGGAAAAGTAAATTAGGGTAAATCGTAGGGGAAAATGAACCATGAGAGACTATGGACTCTGAGAAACAAGCTGAGGGTTTTGGAAGGGAGGGGGTGGGGGAATGGGTGAGCCTGGTGGTGGGTATTAAGGAGGGCATGCAATACTGCATGGAGCCCTGGGTGTGGTGCATAAACAATTAATCTTGGAACACATAAAAAATAAAATTAAATTTAAAAAAAAAACACAAGCCAGGGCGCCTGGGTGGCTCAGTGGTTTAAGCCTCTGCCTTCAGCTCGGGTCATGGTCTCGGGGTCCTGGGATTGAGCCCCACATCGGGCTCTCCACTCGGCGGGGAGCCTGCTTCCCCCTCTCTCTCTGCCTACTGTGACCTCTCTCTCTCTCTCTCTGTCAAATAAATAGATAATTAAAAAAAAAAACCACAAGCCACATATGTGACTATGAAACATGTGGGAAATAGGAATCCCAGATAGAGCCTTGATAGGATAAAAATGGAAAAACCAAGATTGTGTTTGGTTTGTCCAAGATGGAAGAAGGGAGTCTTGTTACCCCAATACTGCCTGAATGATGTTTCCTGGAAGGTATTTTAAATCCACAAAGACTATCTGGTACCTATACTAGGTACCAGATGTATATGTAGGGAACATATAGAAGGGATACTGGCCTCTGTCCTAGAAAAGCTCACAGCTTATGTGGGAAATTGACATAAGAACTAAGTGGAACAGTTTGATATATTATAATACATCTAAGAGCAACATTTTGGGGGGGATGGGTCATGGAATTGTCAGTTTCTTACACCACTAGGACTGCGAGGTCCTCACAAAGGAGGCGGCATTTGGCTGGGCCTTGAAGGATGAGTTAAAGTTCTAAATATCTAAATAGGAAAAGCACTTCAACCAGAGGTAAGACCCACATATAGAAGAGAGAGATACTGGAGTACAGATGTTGGGATATGTCCAGAGAATGGTTAATAATCAGTCTTGTCACAAAATTGAAGACATAGAAAAAGATTAGTTGGGATTATGGGACACAAGATGTGTCCGATTGATGTAGCTCTCTTGTTATGGTTCACGTGACCTGTGTTTTGGAATTGTCCTAGTCTCGGGAATATGTCTCACCCCAAAACTCATCTTCATCTAAATCTATGATTTAGTTTCTTGGCAAAAGACCAATTTGGTGTTGAATAACAATGATCTAAGAAAAGCTTACAATCTTTTCTATATCTGGCCCTGTTCTCCTTTTCTCTCAGGTTGCTCAGAGTGCTAAGAATTTAGAGTGCTGAGTCTTTGATAAACATCTGTCAGAAATAATAATGAGTCATATGCACGTGCACACACACAGACACATACATACCAATGAAGAAATTTTCATTGCTTTTTGAAAGTTCAAATTTAACTGGTGTGTTGGAACTTTAAAAATATCATTCCCTTGAATGTTGCTAGGGACACTCAAATAAGAAAATAGATTTCCTTGACCCTTTGTTGTTTTCCCACAGGATTGAAAAAACGTACAAGGAAGGCCTTTGGAATACGGAAGAAAGAAAAGGACACTGATTCGACGTATGTACTTTGGGAGGGCACAACCGCTCAGCTGCAGCTGAGGGACCACACATGGCCGTGTGGAAACGCACATATGGGGTGGTCAGCTGCAAATCAGAATAAAGAGCCCATTAAACCCCTTATTTGGCTAGAATCCTCGAAAGAACGTTAAAAGATGGGGAAATCAATAGTTCTGGGGACACAGGTGAAACTGGAGAGCACTACCTTTATTTCTCACCTTTAGGTTTTCATTCTGTACATTTTTATCATGCATAAATTTGAGCACAAGAGCCAAACACTGCTCTGTGTCCTTGTCCTCCAAGAACTCCTAAATCGTGGGATAAAACAGCTACCATACCTAAGAAATATCTTTCATATAACAAAATGAGATAACATAGTTGAAATGCCTCATTTGGTACCCAGTCCTTAGTAAATGCTCAGTAAATGGCAGCAGACGCTGGTCTGATTCTTACTAATATGAATTAATATGTGGTAAGTTGCATATGGGCAATTAAAAATGAAATTTCATGGAAATTTGAGGGTAGGTAAATTCACGTTTGGGCAGATGATCAGTGGAATCTCAGAGAGGGATGAGCCTTGAGTTTGGACTTGGAGAAGATGAAGACAGGTATCTCAGGCAAAGGGAACAACAGCCAAAGCAGAGAGATGGGAAAGTCAAGTAGGTATTCAGGACAAGATAGCCAGGACTATTTGTCGACCTGATGGCTACAGGGAAAGGTGGGAATGGATGTCAAAGCTAAAAAGGACATCAGGAGCAGTTAGAAAGTTCTTTAAGAGCCAGGCTGAGGTGTCTGGGCTTCCTTCCTTAGGCAAGGGGCAATCTTGAAGCCTTAAAGGCTTTTAAACCAGACGGTGCAAAGAATTTTGTAAGGGGAGGAAGCTATTTGTGTGTGTGTGTGTGTCTAGATCTCACATGTTAAAATTTCCTGTCCTTTTGTTCATGCTTTTCTTTTGACAAATAATTATCACATAGAAATTACATTTACCCTAGCCCTGCAAATTTTTCAAATGATTGAATTAGGAATGTATTTCTGAGAATTATATAATTTCCAATACTTCTTAAGAAATTGTCATTGTCTAGGAATTAACCAGCCAGAATTGGGGATGGTACTTTCACCAGAAGCAGAAGACTGGGGCTCTCATTCCAGTGCTGCCCATAGCTCCTTGGCCTTTGGGATCGATTTTCCTTTCTTGGGCCTCAGTTTACACTACATGGAATCTGACTCCCCTAAAGGGCCAGACACTGTTCCAGTTCATCTCTCAGTGACATCTGTCATCACCTACTATGTGCCACGTCTTGTGTGGGACTTTAGTGGACACATCTCAGGAGAACATATTAGCAAACAACACTACACCATTTTTCTTTGAAGGCAGTGTCTGTAACAGATTACACAGTCTCTGCTGTGTGAAGAAGGTTCAAAAGGAAAAATAAAAATCTCCCTCAAAAGGGGAAAGGAATCATACAACCTCCCCAGGGCAGGCTGAGCTAATTTGCAAGTGGCCAAAGCATTGCTCTTCATCATCATTTCTAAAGGTGTGAAAATAAGGAAATTACTCCTCAAAGCTTTGGGTAGAAACCCCATATCTCTCTGAAGCACCCTCTCAAGACATGTGTTTGTAAAATCCTAACCATCTCTTCTTAACTTCTTATCATTTGAGCCCCCCAGATTACTTACATGATAGCAAATTAGCCATCAACTAGTTCTACCAGCGATAATGGCCAAAGGACAGGCTGTTTAGTGTAAACCTTTGCTTTTCATGAACCACTGCTCTCTAATTGGGTCATACATCATTCTTGCCAAAGGCTGAAAAGATGTTCTGGCAATTTGCTGTCCCTTCAGCTTTAGGCAATGCTTCTGTTCGTCTGCAATCATCGAAAGCTTGTTGATGCAAACCGTTTTCAGGACTGTCACAGCTCTGTGAGGGTTGCCAAGCAACCTGCCACAGTGAGTGGCCAGCCCCAGCTCCAGCCGATTTAACCTCCTTAGACAGACAGTGGGCTTAGGACCAGCACTCCTTGATCTGATCATCGTTACAGTGGCCGAGAGAGGAAAGGAGCGAGCCGGTGCTAAGTCCTCAGCAGGCCCTGTGCAGGGTATTTTCTATGCACTGATACCCTTTTTAATCCTCAGAGTGATTCAATAAGGTCAGAAGTAATGTCTCAATTTAGAGAGAAGAAATCAAAAGGGATTCAAAAGGGATTCGGTAACTCTCTGAAGACTATCTGGAAAGTAAGATTGGAGCCAGTATTCCAGTCCAGAAACAAGTGTCCATTCTTTATCACTCAGAAGAAGAAGACTAGTATCATCAAGTATCATCAAGACCAGTACCAGAGTAAAGAGAAGGGGCAGTGGTTGCAAGGGGTAACTGACACTTCATAAAATAGACACAAAGGTCCTGAGGTAGATGATTAGTTTTAAAAGAGAAGTCGGTAAATATGAGGGGTCTGCTGTTAAAAGGAAAAAAAAATTTTTTTAAATACATCTAAAACTTCGTAAAAAGGGGTTAGGAAATGAACTGGAAACATATTCAAGAGTCTGAGACTGCTAACATTACTCCCCATTCTAGGTCAGATTGTATAATAATTTTATTCTAAATAACATTTCATGAGTGTTTACTATATCCTAGGCACTATTCCAGGCTCTTCAATCCTATTAACTCATCGAATCCTTTAGTAGGTCTATGGGGTATTTGCCAGTTTCATGGCTATTTAGTAGATGAGGAAATTGAGACATCAAAGGGTAAAATGACACAGTTAGGCATCTAAGTTGATTGAATCCAGGCGGTCTGGCACTACAGCCAGTGATCGTCACCGCCACGCTCACTGCCGCCATGCTAGCAAGCACCACCCTCATTCCATCAATGGTAAAGACAAAGACAGAACAGGACCCAATGCTGGCATGCACAATTACAGTGTTTCTGATTAAAATCTTTGAAATGCCATCCTTATAGCTACAATATGCATGAGGTTATGTGGCCTCTCATTTAGATTCCCTGTTGATACACACTTTACTTCAACCCATAGTGGGCAACGCCTTAGTCAGGCCTTTCTCCAGAGCCTTGTCTTCTCTACATCTAAGACTTGCTGCCTGCAAAGACATCCCCACAAGGGTCAGTGCCTTTGGATATATCCTGCCCCAAAGTTGATACAACCACCTCTCTCTCAATTCCTTTAGCACAGGTTTACTACCTGAGTAAGAAGTGTTCTTTTTTTTTTTTTTTCAGTGTATAGATCTGAAAAGGGAAAGCTGTTTTTTTTTTTTTTTAAAGATTTTATTTATTTATTTGAGAGAGAATGAGTGAGAGAAAGCATGAGAGAGGAGAAGGTCAGAGGGAGAAGCAGACTCCCCAAGGAGCTGGGCGCC